>NC_048896.1:2788339-2810865 GCF_011077185.1 Oxyura jamaicensis
CCCCCCCCTCTGGCAGCAATGCAGGTGACACAAACTACTCTCAATTTTGCTGCTGACAAGTGCTGGAGGTTAGCAAACTGTTTTAGTTCTATTGTTGAGAAAGCATGCTTTCATCAGGAAGAAGTAAGGTAAAGTTTTGTTGTTTAAATTATTTGAGATGTATCCACATACTAGAGTGCTGATAGTTATGTAGCTATGAAGCTCCAACTTCACACTACCAACAGAGGAATCTAGGATGGCTTACTGAAACTGAAGAAAGGTTTAAAAAAACATACTGGTTCCAAAGCTGTTCACTTTAACTCAGACACAAAGGGCTAAATGCTTCTTTTTGCACAGTTTCAGAAACTCTTTACAGGAATGGTTTGGTTTTTCTCATGACAATCAAATGATACATTAACTAACCTGGAAAACCCTACCTGATGTGACTCCCGTTCAATTTAGCAGGAGATAAACTAGACTAAAAAACATGGAACTAGACTAAAAAACATTGCCATCATGGAACTCAGTGTTTCCCAACCTTCCTTTTCATTATAATTACCCTGCAAGGTTGCTCCTAAGTGGTAGATTTACATTTTGGCAATGAACAACAGTACTATGCAATAAACCCACTATGGATCCTTTTTCACATAAATAAGCATTATCTGACCTTACTGAAAGCTTATTGAGTACATCTAGAACTACATCACTGTAAGGAGAAATAAATATTAACTACTCATCTAACATCTGAAATATCCGCTGCTTGCTTATTGGTGTATTGGGCATTATACAAATTTAAAGCCAACAGCTGTCTCAGTTCACTAGCCTCTGGCATAACTTTTATGAAACAGACTCGTTTTTATAGATCAGCAGTATCAGTCTTATTACTTAGTTTATTAAATAACTCATACACCAGTTGATTTTTAGTTAAATTACATGACCATGCAAATCAATATGTTCAAGAAGTTAGGCCTCTTTGATCAGCATGTTCAAGTTCTGTGGATATTGGCTCCCATATTGTTCAGGTTATGACAAATATATTTTAAATAATGACCTCAGCCAATCTTGTATCACCTACAAATTTAAAGACATAAATGTCTGCAAAAATGAAGGTACTCAGAACTTCAGAGCAGTAAAGTGACAGAATTCAGCCCTTCTGGCTCAAAAATCACAGGCCTCTGCCATTAGATCTGAAAGACTATTTCCAATAACTGTCAGCAGCAGCACATCTGCTGCAACTGAACAGCTGAGTCATTCCAAAAAAGCAAGAATATAAACTATGCATATCACTTCATTTACCAGAATAGTTTTAGGGCTAAGTTTTCAAAGGCAGAAGCATCTGACATCAGCGTCTCCTCTGGTTTATGTCAGGCACCTATTTCTAAACTAGAACTTGGAAACAATCTCCTGCGTGTTTACATATTATATTACTGAGCTGAATGTTGCTTAATACAGCTATACCAGCTATTAAAAAAAAAAAGACAAAAAAGCCCATTACTGACAATTGCATAGAATCGCTGTAAAATACGCTATTATAGCAATGAAATGTACTCCTTACTGAAATCTCTTATAAAGATTTCTCTTATAAAGAGATTTCAGTAAGGAGTACATGATTTTGCCATATTTCCTGACACAAAATTAATAAATGTTATTTTGCTAAAATCAGTCACATATGCAAGTAGTCACATATAAGAAGAGGTCTTAGCTAAAAGCTTAGTTTCATCTATGCTCGTTATATATGCTCGAAACTATACACCACCAGTAAAAAAGGTGAACTTCAGAATAGGAAAATAGCATTTCTATCCATGTATCTATTCTAAATCTATTATATACGGAATGCAGTCTTACCCATTAACAACAAAAAATGTTCTAAAAATTATATGTAATTATATGCTAAAAATTATATGCTAGAAGGATAAGCAATGTTCAGAATGACAGTGCTTACATGCTGAAGCCTGCATACTGTGATAGCGTTGAGAAGGCTCTATGTGCATTCAGGTATTGAATGCACACATTCAGGAACATCACACCAAGAAGAGGGAGAAGACCTATTTTTAGTAATTTATTTAGTCCATAGGGCTGCTTAGTCATGACCTTGGCACTGAGAAGAATTCAGTGTTGATTGTAATCACTATGTATTTTCATTTTAAAGTTATTTTAAACAATTAAGAAAGAGCCAACAAAGAGAAAACATGTGGAAGCTTATTACTGAGTAAACTGATGCTATGTAACACTGAAGAGCAGCTGTCATATGGTATCTTTTACTGACACATACAGAAGATAGCTGTGGATGACATTTAGCAGTGCATGAAATGCCAGAATCACAACAGAAAAATGACTTCCACAGATGTCAATCAGTTACTGCCTCTTCAAGTTTCTATTTTTGAGTTTTTAATGTACATTTTCATCTTACACTAAATATCAAGTATTGCTCTGTAGCTGCAACATGCATGCTCCTTTCATGCTGCAAAGTGTCAACAGGAGACAAAAGCTCCCAAACAGTGACAATAAGGTCTCTTCATGAGTAATTGTTTAAGCATTTAAGCACCAAAAAAAACCCGATACCTTGAGAGTTCATTCACATCTATGACAGAAAACAACAACAACAACAACAAAAAAACCTGAGTATATACACGCACACCCTTGCTTATGATCAACAACAGGACCACTAACAGGCTTTACCTCATTTTTTCAGTAATTCACACTATCACATGCTGCTTAAAAACAGAACTGAAATTCCCAGAACCCTACTGCAAAAGAACAATGTCCCCTGTGCATACACTTGCCACACAACCTGGAGGAGTGGCTGGATTTCTCTCCCTGCCAAAGCTTTTCTGAAGTGTGACAACAGCTTAGTATTCCCCCCCTAAAAATAATTCAACATTTGTGTACAAGTAAACACTACAGCTGGTCATATTAAAAAAATCACAAACTTTCTACCTTTGAGAACGTTTACCATACTAGCTTCACACATGCTTCCATCTAGGCATTAACATCAATGCTAACAGAAAGCACTTGAATAAAACATACTAAAGACTTCTCCTTAACAGAGAAATTCTAGACCACCACACAAATTACTCTAGAATTAAAGGTATAGAGTAACTTATCTCTAATTTTAGCTCAAAGGAAAAAATGGGAGTGATGCTTTAATCTGGGGTCTGCCACATGAACCTTCCATGGCCTTAGGGAAATCAATTAACTTCAACTTGTTTTTGCCAGTTCTAAAACAGAGATAATAAAAATCACCCCTTATATCAAGACAAAGATCAGAAAAATGATAAAGGCAGATAAATAGTATAATTATCATTATTAATCTCATGGAATGAAAAGGGAATACTTCATGAACAAAAATGAAAGGAGTTACTTCCTTTGAGAAAAGAAGGCAAAGCACACCAGCAACGTGCAACACAGAATGCAACACAGGAGTATTTTTTTTCCGTTAGACAGCACAATAAAGTTACATTTAGTTTAGTTAATATACTGCATGCAGTCACATAATTGTGCTAAAACAGTTTAGTAATCTTATAAGTCAGTTTTAAAAGGGTATTCAAAGCTCAGAATAACTCATGAAAGAAACACGGAAAAAAAGACAAATTGGATTACAGTGCTGTAATTACAGTAGAAAGAATGAAAACACAGAGAGCATGTAGGAATGGAAGGGTGTTGAAAGGAAGTTGTACAAAGCCTAAAAGAATTAAGTAGCTAACAGTGGCAAGAGGGGGAAAGCAACGCAAAACTTCCCAGTCACTTGACATTAATGAAGCACTCAAAAACTGTGTCCAATGAGCCAAACAAGACCCCAGCCCAGTTGCCAGCACAACCCACCACCATCTATATGGGCAAGAGTCTGTAAAACAGACAGCCACACGTAGACATGAAAGGCTACGGGTGGAAAATGAATAGCTGTAGTAAAAGGAATTCTACTTTGACTGTATTAAGTCTCAATTGATGGTAGGACCTCCAAGACATCAGTTCTTTAATTCAATCTTTTGTGCCCCTCAGTCTCCAGTTTGAGATCTCTTCATTGTAGCTCGATAATGTTTGAGCAAGAACAGAGGCTAATGGGATTTATTAAGCCAGTATGTTTCCTTTCCTATTGGGATCTAGGATGGGAGTGTCTAAAGGCTGGAAGTGGTATTATGGCTCAACACTCTCTTTGCTCTTGGTTTGAATTCTGTGTTCAAACATACACTAGAAGCATACATGAATAATAAACTAAGGTGTCCTCTTCCCTTATTGGGATTTCTTTCCCTTTTGAATCAAAGAAAAGAAAAAAAAAAAACACAGCAACTGATATACATGGAAACACAGCAGCTTGTCAAGCCTTTTTTTTTTTTTTTTTTTTTTTTTCTCTTTCAGTAAAGGACTTCTCCCATCCCTTCTTTTGCTCATATGCATATGAAAAATCTAACACAGCCACTGTTAATAAGGCTTAGTTTTTGTTGACTATACAGCAAGTTGTGAAGTGGCCAAGCAGCAAATACAGGCTGGTTAGAACAGGCAGAAAAACTAAACATTTTAATCCAATACTATGCATTAGTTTCAGATAAATGTGTTTTGATGATTTTGAGTTATTGCTTTCAAAACAAAACATGTTGAAAAGATGCTGTAGAAAACATGCTTTACATTGAAAGGGTTTGCAAAACCATATAATCAGCAAAAACTGAGAAATTTGGCCTCTGTTTGCTTTCCTTCCATTCCTCATAGTTATTACTGCCTCATTATACAGTCATTTGTACAATGTTTTGGCAGACATTTACTGTTGCATAAATTAAAGTCACTGAATCTAGTTCTGCCTACAGGTCTTTATGAAAATACCAGCAACATTTTTATTTGAATGTCAAAGTTTGTCAACCATTAAACTGATTGATTTTTCATTATGCAATTCAATAGAAGAAGCAATCTCCAGTCTGTATGCAACATTACTCTGAGAAAAATACGCATCTTTGAAAAATCCTTCCTGCTTATTCTTAAAAAAAAAAAAAAAAAAAAAAAAAAAAGTCTTCACAAAGGAACTACATTTTAAGGCTGGCTTCATACATTTTATTATTATACTAGCAACAGATATGATGCTGTAATTCAATTCAGTGAAAAAGAATGAATTCATCGGTAGTAATCCAAAAGTTCCAGTAAGCCTTCAGAAACTTTTCCATGTGGCTTTATAAGAAAAATATCTATAGATTTCAGTAAATTTAAGCCCTACAGTGTGAGGCTACCGTAGCCTCCATAACAGCACCTAGACTCAATGCTGTAAAGAAAACTCCTTCAGAAAATGGTGCAGTATGTACTTACCTGGAGGAATAGCACAATGCTGAGGAGACTTCAAGTTTAGAGAACATATTTCTCAGCTATTTAGTTTATGGTTGCCTTTTCAAAATAACCAAGGATGACAGCCACAGAAGATTCTAGAAGAAACTCAAAACTTAACTCAGATTCCTCCAAAACTCCACAAAATGCCTAAATTTATGTCCAGAGTTGCATTTAGTTTTCCCTGTGCAGAAGATCTGGGCAAGGCTGGTTCACCACTCCTGCTCCCGAGGAGCTGAAAGCAGCAAGCACAGGCCGAACGCTGAGGCCTACCTGCATGTTCCGCTCGGCAGCTCGGCCTGCTACCCCTGGTCAGAGGAGAGGCCACCACGTGGCAACTGCAAATCTCCAAGAGATTCAGAAGAGCCACACAGCCAAAAAGAGGCCTCCTCTTGTGTCATCCTGTGCTACACTTCCCCACAAATTTTGTTTACACTATATTCTCTCAAGATGGAAGTGACACGGTGAAGTGTAATCACCTAGGAAGAAGAGGGATTATTTCTCCCTTGGGAGTAACCCAGTATATACAGAAGAGAGTATACCTCACAAGGGCTACCCTCTCCCTTGCTGCTGAGGCGTGTCAGTCCAGGCCTCCTGCTGCTGGCACCACAACCCAGGCCAGAGAGGTGACAGGCCACTGACAGTGCTGGCCTCCACCTCCATCTGGTGAGCACCTGCCATCAGCCTCACTGGGAACACACCGCAGCCTCCCCACGTCCTCCAAGCCCTTAAAGCATGAGCTATTTTATCACCTCCCACCAAGAACAGCCTATGTGTGTGTAATGGAGGTAGGGAACCAGCAGTACCAGCAGAACGAGCAGAAATGTATTTTCCTTAACTTCTATTGCTTCCAATTTATTATTCAAGTATTATTCATTGGCCTGACATCATTAAACAACCTCCTTGATCATCTGTTTGACTCAAAGATTAAAGAGTGTAGAGCACACAATGAAAAGTTTAATTAAAACAGAGATGTTACAGAGTGTAGAAATAGAGTCCAACAGGAAAGCATAATTCAAGCTGTAAAATGGTGAAGTAAATCCGAATGCACACGGTATGATCACTGTATGTATACACTGTATTTACAAGTTAAGTACAAAAGAGCATCAGGTGCAATACTATGCAAAATAGGGCCATAACATATTTATTTTAGGAGTTCGTTGAAGTAAAAATTATTCGGAAATTTGTGCTTACTGATTTTTGTTAGTGGTATCCCATTGCTTTTATTTTAAAACCTTCCTAGAACAGATCATTTACACCAACTAGATATTACAAATGCTTAGAAATAGGCTGGATAAGAAGAAATCCATAGAATTCATTGTCCATACTAAAGAGATGACACGGGGTACAAAATTCAGCAATTATTTTGCACTTTGTAACCACATCCATATATGTGGTAAGAAACTGAAAAATGCTGTGTAATTACCTGGTTTATAAGCAGTACCATAGAATAAAATCAGATTCCTTAAATTCAGTGTTGTAACTGCAAATAGTCTTCAAGCAGGACAATATTTCAAACTTCAGATCTCAGTTTTCTGATATTACTGCTTAATTCAGCCTATTTCTTTTTCTTTCTCAAAGAAAAGAATGAATTGGGCTCTATACAAAAATAATATATATATATATATATATATATATATATGTTCAGCATGTATAGTGGAATTTTTTTCAGATTCACTGGACTACTGACAACCAAACAAAGCTAGCATCAGGTTAGAGTAACTTTAATATTATTTGTCATTTAATATCACAGTCAAAAGCACTTTAGTTCAAACAAATTATGGCTTTCATTATGTCTATAAATAGGCAACCGACTGAATTATCACATAGAATGTTAATGACATTAGCATTAAGTCCTAATTAAACAAAGAAACAATATGCATTACAATCTGACAGCAAAATATGGGCAAGCAAAAGTATTTCAAAAAAGTTATTACTTTACATTATTCATAGTAAATAAAGTTTGTGCTCATTGGTGAAATCTTATTTGCGAAACATCAATAATGTCACACTGATGGCTAACAAAAAAAATCTGCTATTCCATCATTTAATTCTTATATTTTTCTCTTGGAAAATCATCGCTTCTCTACTCAGTATTACTGATATCAATTTTTACAGTTATCATTAACACTGTTCCTTTTCCTTCTAAAAGGCATATATTACTTTTATATTTTACTGACCTCTCAAAAAGCTTCAGAAAATATCTGTCACCATTTTACATCTTTTTACTATGACATTAAGGGGAAATTACTCAACCAAGTTCATTCAAGAAACCAGTGCCAGAGCCAAGAAAAGAACCCATTTCCCTTGAATCCCAAGTTGGTACATTATCTACTGCTTGGTGCTACTCCTATTTGAGTATTGCTTTGTGCTCGCTTTTACTTGTGCATGTGCATGAATTTTCTGACATCACTTCAGAGATGGCACCAGAATAGACCATCTGAAGAGATCTGATGTCAATCAGGACTTTAAATGTATACTCTATGCAGTGTGCATTTCAAGTGATACCTTGGAAGAGCCAAAAATGTACCTAAAATGTAAGTGAGAGGGCTATTAGTTTTTATTGGGCTTACATTTTCATTTTAGATTCAGACTGGGAGGCTGGAAAATAATCTAATGTCTCCTGGCTTAAAACTTTTACAGAAAAAAAATGCAAGCATAAATGTACAAGTGTTTCCAAAGCAAGTAATTTTACAAAGACTGCCTTAATAGTAGATTTTGTTTTTCATAATAGCATTTTAGATCTTAAAAATATATGAAAGAAAATGAATATGCCATTTTTAAAATTAAGTTCTGTGTATTATTTCAGTATCCAAATATGGAGCAGGAATAATACCATGCAACTTAAGTTGCAGTAATAATCATATAGTAGATTATCTCTGAATAATCTAAAGATTAAAAATTATTCACTGAAGGTACTTAGCTAGGGCTTACACAAGTTTCTGAATAGGAAAAAAGGCTGAATATACTGGATAATTTATTCACAACAAAGGACTCAACCATGACTAGCAGTGACTTTCACGCTCCTGAGAAGTTCCCAGAGCAGAGAAATGTTTCGTTACATTGGTCTGACAGCTGGTCTCTCATCATGATTAAATGGCTTTCCCTTGGGTGAGCTCCAAAAATATGCTTGGTTTTGAAACAGAGCAGATTCAAAATTCCACACTGGCCATTACGAAGTTTCTTACCAACGTGGTCTAAAACATAGCACAGGGATGTTTTAATTAATTAATTAATTAAGAGAGAATAATCCTTTAAGCTATACTTTTCTAGATCTCAAGTTTCTAGGATGATGTTAGCCAGTAATGAAACACTTGCTCCTCAGCCTAGCCATTCAACTCAGAATACGAGCTTACCAGCAACCACCACATTGGTTCTGTGGCTTCTAACCTAGGCTTTGAAATACCAACAAATTGCAGACAAGGATGTTATTATCCTGATTTTTTATCATTGTGCTACTTTAGACTTGTTAACGTAACAGCCTCAGGATCAATACAACAATCACTTTCAATAGAGAACCATTTCTTGGTCCAGCTCTCTGCTTAAAGCAAAAGAAAAAGAATGAGTTTGCTACCAATATTCAAATAGAGAATGATATTCCTGAAGTTGGAGCAGCTAAAAAGCAGCCATACAAGCTGAAGCCACATTTGTTAGCCACAAATGGTGATTGCTATCATGCAATAACACTTCAGAAAAGAAGCAACTCTGTTTAAAAAGACAGATGGAGTGTCCATAGCCTTTGGCATGCCCCACTTACTGAAGTGTTAACTGTAAAGCATAGTGGAACACCACTAAAGCCGTCTCCAGAGACCCAAATGTACTATCAGCTAGAGGGTATCACTTCAGAAGGAAGTAGGAGATCCTGAAAACTGTACTTGAAAATTGGATGTTCTGAGATTTCCTAAAAAGCAGCATTATCCATGCTAACAGCACAACTTGTTTGCAACACACCACTTGTGGTAATCAAAAGATTAGACTGCCACTAAAAATATTTAAAAATACTTAAAACGTTTTAGAGTAAAAAACAAAAACAAAAACAAAAACAATCCAAAATCCTGACAGTTAATAGTAAAAACTAAATTCAGGTGAAGACAGTATACTACTGAATTCAATACACTTGCCAGATTAAAACAACAACAACAGACTTGCAACACTCTCAAGGAAGCTTTTCCTCAAAATTGAGAAGTTTTATATAGATAAAACTGCCACTTGAACAGCATTATATACACTGGGAGTCAGACATTGTCTACCCAACCAGTGTTTACTCAAATACATCTAGGGCTTGATATACATTCAGGTTGATACCTTCCATCTTTTTTGTCAATGCATGCAAGTAGTGTAAAATATATTGTCTGTTAGAATTCTGACAGGAGGAGTATTTTCTATTAAAGTCTCCTCTGATCAGAACTCCCATGCAGTCAACAAATGCATCTTCCTGATACTTCACTGTCAACTTTCTAAATCTCAAATGTCACTGAGATTTACAACATTCCTGCCTGGCTCCTCAACCAGACTTTGAAGAACCAGTCTCTGCTATGAACAGAAACTGGCAGTCTGTAAATAAAAATAATGGTGGAATTGCTAATAAGCTCTATGTACACCCAAAGTAATTTTTTGGTTAGCAAGTAGCTGACATGATGGATTCCACATGGCTGACCACTTCCTACTACTAACCTCTGCAGCTCCAAGTATTCACCTACAATAACTTCTGTCACACTAAAAAAGTTACACCTGAAATCATACACAACTAAGTTAAGGTTTTAATCTGAGCACTGAAGTGATCTTACTACTAAAGTGGGTTGCAATACATGAATATTTAAGATAGGTGTCTCAAACTTCCAATGTTACTTTTAGATCTTACCAAAGATCCTTCACGGTCCTACTTTCCAGAGGAATCCAAGCAACTCCGCCTCCACTACCACTCTTCCAGATTTTTGACAGTTTTGGTAATAGCAAGTAATTCTAACTTTTGAACATTGCATAGTGGTTGATTTCTGCAAAGGTTTAAATGATAAACTTTATGAGTTAACCACTTTGTCATAGTAGTATAGTCATAGTATATGTATATATACACACAAACACAGACAGTGATAATTAATACTATTTGAAAAAAATCTGCTACGAATTGTATGCACACACACAGAAATCAATTAAGTTTTAAGATGTGACTTCAGTAACTTGCTCCCTTACTTAGAAATTTAGCAACTGCTCTTATCATATAGGAATAGTATTCATAAATTCAAAACACTTACATCTTATGAACTTCAGCTGCCAGAACAGCTGATCTGGAATTAAACAAAGTCAGAGAATCCTAAGGAAAAATAAAAAAGACCATCAACAGCAGATAGCCCACCAGAATCTGCAGAGTTTATTGATAATTAATGAGTGAACAGAACATTCATTATGGCAGAAAAGCTAGGAGAGATGTCTGAATTAATATTCAAAGCAATGGAGGAGTAGAGGGTAGTTCCGACATCAGAATTTACTTTATAAGGGGATGACCTGGAACTTTTCCTTAAGGGAGGGTTTATTCATTTTTCAAGGTAGTTGCTTTATGGTTACCACTGGGCAAAGTCTAATTTCCCTGTCATGCAAATTGATAAAAAACTATTGTAAAGAAAGTAGATACGAATGATCACAATATTGTGAAAAAGTTAAGAAGGCTTTCATAGCGAAAAGCTATGCCTCAAAAATCCCCAGCAGTTTTTGAGGAGTCTAATTTGATGGCTGAAGAATAGGCAAGGCTATGGTGATGCTAGCCCTCCCTGAAACTTCCAATGTGGTCCCTCAGAAACTCTTGAAAAACATCAAACCTAACCATCAGAGAAAAACGTAGCTACTATTGATTGACAGCTAGTAAAAATAAGAAAGGACTTGTCTCAAATCTGTGTTGCTGAATATATTCAAGAATGATTTTAAGAAAAGGGATGAGAAAGTTTGCTGCTGCTAAAAAAGTATGTCAGAGTGAAAACCTAAAATGTACTGCAGAGGATACCATACAGAAGAACTACAACGGTGACTGATCAACAAAATACACAATAAAGGATAGACAAATATAACCCCGAGTAGACAAAACGTAATACTCTCAGTTGTACTGTACACTCCTCAGTGCATGAGCTGGTATTAATCCATTTATAAGGTATTCATGGCTACTTGTTGCCTCATTCCCAATAGCACATGCAGAACCATCCCCACCCACCCTTACACCCCGAGGGTACATCAACAGCTAGAAATTGTGTAGAAATCTCAAACAGCAGAAAGGGAAAGTAAAAGTGCAAGACAGCTGATCTCAGAGCACAAAGGGTATGACACCGCCCCCATAATATCCTCCCCCTTCCACTACAACAAGCCTATTTTAGCTATTTCCATCTGTTCACCTCTCTCTTCTTTCCACCATGCGTGGAAAATGGGCAGTTCACATTTTCCCACTCACAGCCTGGAAAAGTGTCGAGGACAGTCATTTTATCCTTTCATCAGTTGAGATTGTAGATTTTAAGTGATCCAGTCTCTTATTGTGTGAAAACGGTATTTTAATCCTTCCTACTTGTCATTAATCAACAGATTACTAGCAAATTGAACTTGAAAATAAGCTGTTGCAACTCACTTTGCTGATGTACACAGATTTGGAGGGGAAAGAGGGGTGTAAAATACAATGAAGGACAAAGCAAAAGGAGCCATACAACCTCCTGAGTACAAAAAAGGAAACTGATACAAGAGCTACATAAAGTGCTATACAATTGTTAAAGGAACTTGGACAAGATTAGCAAGTGTATGGAAAATATTAAATCATAATGTTAAAATAAATGAATAAATTCCATGAGTCCTCTTCAGAGCATTTCAGTGAAACATCAAAAGGCAAGCTGGCATGTGCCCCACTCTCCACATTTCCACACAAGAGCTGATAGTGCCTCATTTCTGAATCAGCAAGTCTAACACAAAGATTTTTTTTCCAGGGGTCAATTTTCCCATTGATGCAAGGAGGATTTACACATGCAAGTCCCATTAACATTAATAGGAGTTACCTACATAAATCCCCCTGCAATGATAGGAGAAAAGACCCCATAGCCTGCTAGGATCTAAGTTCTAATGATTACCTGTCAAATGGCCCTAAGCATCATCATCACTAGAAAAAGCAGACGTAGCAGCTTCATGGCTGAAAATACTTCCAAAGGAAGGGTAACTAATTGCAGCCATACAGAGAAGGCAATGCAACACCTGAAGGGAAAGTGGCATAAAATTGTTTGAATATTAAGGGTTAATTCAATTAACCAAGTTAAAAAGAAAATACTCATTAAAAAAGGAATTCAAACATATCAAAGCACTCCTTCAAAAAAAAGGTGTGAATATTGTATGAGCTCCAAGGTGCTTGAAGGATAATACAGCTACTTGTTTAAAAATTCAATTAACCTTATCTTTCTTTAACTTGATTTATTAATAATCCTACAGATAAATTACCAGTTTTTAAAAAGTCATGTTATCTTTTGAATACATCCTGTATGACAAGCCTTAAAAACTACTTCAAATAAGCCTAACCCTCACTTTGTATGCTTAAATCATTTCAAGCAGGAACAAAATGCAGTTCAATGCATGATTTCCGTAAAATAAAAGATCAACAGTCTTATCTACTGCTATTGCAAGTAAGCTATTGGGTACTCAAGTACCATAGGAAAAGCATTTTATGTTTCCATTTGCCATATGAACAAGACATGAAAAACATTTTTTAAGCAATCAATGTAGTGTGAAGTCATAGCCTACAACTTGCAGATTATTCTGTTTTATCTAAAATCACATTTGCAGGATTATCAAAGGTTGCTTCATATGGACATGAAGCTTTACACAAACTACTTGCTATCTTATGTAAACATAATGTCACACATATTGAACTTCAATCTTATTACAGATGTCAACATGCTGAAGGTGAAGAACAGAATTATCAGAAAGTCTCCGCTAACAAATGAACTGCTTTTCTTGATTAATTGAAAGAAAACACACAAAAACGTACTTGCAAGCAAACCTTTAATTTTCATTGACGATTTCCTTGTAAACATAGAAGATGAAAAATTCAACTATGATCCCCATTACTGAAAGACGAACAGGTACTATGTCCTCCGCTTAGTTCTTTTACAGATTTGCAGATGGTTAAGTACAATTACCAGATACTCATGCTTTCCAACAGGCACAAAATTACAGCTAAACAAAGTCTGCTTAATACTATAAATATATGTAACTGCTCAACCACAAGCATCCACAGGTAACTGTTGTTTAATATTAGAAACATTTCAACGACATTTTTCTGAGGACTTTGGGATTATACACACAATGGTGCCTATCCAACAGACAAAGAATGTAAGCACCAATAAATTCGTTTTTGAATTGCAAATTGGACAATGTATTATGATGCAAGACAAAATGAAGTTAACCGTATCGGTCATGCTGTAAAAAAATAAATTAATTAACCTTTATGGCACAAAGCCATTTTAAGGCAGTAACATGCACTGCAAAACTGTACAGAAGTTTGGTTGTGTCAAGTCCAGACAGTGCTGAATATTCATAATTTTGTGGCATTTTTATTTACATACAGTATTTAAGTACTGCTAGAATTGTAACTAAGTTCACGTACAAGTTTAAACTGTCTCATCAAAATTCACTGATCTCTATATTTAGACACACTGTTGATCTGTTGGGTGTACATTTAAGGTAAATCCTAATGTAAATGCTAAATACTTTTCATCATTTAATTTGAAGTATTATTCAGAAGAAATGCAAGTTGATCCTATCATTCACAACAGTGTTCTCGTTTTGTAATTCTTCATACATACTAAACTTATAAATAGTTCAATAAATTTTACTGTATAAATGTTTTATGATTACCATTACAAAACGCATCATGTACAGCTATCACACTAGTTTTAATCCTATTAACAGGGATCAATATAAACCTTTGGAATTCTAAGTCGCACCTCCTCAGCATGGAAAACCTCAATCATCATCTAAACTTCTCGGACACCATACTTGCAAAAAATAATTATTGGCTTATTAGAGGTCCAGTGTTGCAAAAAATCCAACAAAATGTGACAACAGTTATGTTCAGTATATGATTTTTGGTTTTGTTAGGAAGTCTAGCATTAAGTTTAAACTGCATGTAAAACAGTTTTCTGTGAAGAACGCCCATTGGATTATACTTCCTTTTAAATTATGGCTTCAAAACCATACAAGATTTTTTTCACGATACAAATTAAATGATGTTCTTTTGTATTCTAAAGCCATCCCAGAGCTGTTAATACTATTGCCTTTAGGTTACATTCCTAAAAAGCACTCTGAAGGACAGATGAAGTTTACATACAACTGTTTAATTAGCATAGACACAATGACTTTCAGTAGAAATGTCACACTTTGTAACAGATGATGGTCTTCTGACTGGTAATCAAAATTGCATGTTACTTACATTAATTTTGACTTGCCTGTTTAAAAGATGTCTTTCCAAGATGTAAACCAAAACCAAACTCTCTCATAAATGAGTCAATTTTAACGTTTTAAATTCAAATGTTTTGTTCAATATTATTTATTTTTAAGCTATAAATACCCTGGATCTGGTGGACCTATGACTTTATTTAGAAATATCTTAGCTATGAATGAAACTATTTGAATAAGAAATATTATTCAAGCTAAGGAAAATAAGGCAATCACAAATAGTACAACTATGGGCTTATTAAACTTCTTTTTCTTATCCTTGCTCTCTAAAACTTTAGTTTCTTTCAACTGCCTTGTCTACAAGGAGAAGAGAGCTAATTCATTCTTCACTACATTCGTTAACAGCAGTACTACCTCTGCTACTGCTTTCCTCAGCTGAGGGTTCAGGTTTTGTCTCTGGTGAATTACTGAGTCCAGACTCTTCTGATGCAATCTCATCTTCATCATAAATAATATCTTCTGGATTTGGCGGTGGTGGGCAAAATTCCTCTGTAGGAAACATTTCTTGGAAAATAGTTTCAGCCTATTAGGAAAAATAAACACAAAATAAACTTCACTTCAAAATGTAATACCTTACAGCAGTATTTTGTAGGTATTTAAGATTAACATCTGTTCTTTCAGATCAATATTGATTTAATACTTTGGCCTTTTGTAAACACATAGGAATTACCATACCTTCTTGCAGTTCTCCAAAAAAACCTTTTCCACTACAAAAATATCTCTAGTCAAACATGAAGAGTTGTATGGGAAGGATCTTGCCATGTCAGGTAAGAGCCAGCTCCAGGTAACACACAAAGCGACCTGCTGCTGCCCAGAGCTGAGCCACTGAGCGTCACTGGTTGTGCCTCTGAGAGCAGATTTAAGAAAGGAAAAAGCTGTGTGCAGCAGCTGGCAGAGAGGAGCGAGAAGCAGCCCTGCAGCCCCCAGGGGCAGTGCAGCAGGAGAGCAGGAGGTGCTCCAGGCACAGAGCAGCAGCTCCAGAGGCCCGTGGCGGAGCTGATTGTGCCCCGGGACCCCACGCTGGAGCAGGGGCAGAGAATCACAGAATCACAGAATCACAGAATTTCTAGGTTGGAAGAGACCTCAAGATCATCAAGTCCAACCTCTGACCTAACACTAACAGTCCCCACTAAACCATATCCCTAAGCTCTACATCTAAACGTCTTTTAAAGACCTCCAGGGATGGTGACTCCACCACTTCCCTGGGCAGCCCCTTCCAGTGACTAACAACCCTTTCGGTAAAGAAGTTCTTCCTAACATCCAACCTAAAACTCCCCTGGCACAACTTAAGCCCATTCCCCCTCGTCCTGTCACCAGGCACGTGGGAGAACAGACCAACCCCCACCTCGCTACAGCCTCCCTTGAGGTACCTGTAGAGAGCGATAAGGTCACCCCTGAGCCTCCTTTTCTCCAGGCTGAACAAGCCCAGCTCCCTCAGCCGCTCCTCGTAAGACTTGTTCTCCAGGCCCCTCACCAGCTTTGTAGCCCTTCTCTGGACTCGCTCAAGCACCTCCATGTCCTTCTTGTAGCGAGGGGCCCAAAACTGAACACAGTACTCAAGGTGCGGCCTCACCAGAGCCGAGTACAGGGGGACGATCACCTCCCTAGCCCTGCTGGCCACACTGTTTCTTATACAGGCCAGGATGCTGTTGGCCTTCTTGGCCACCTGAGCACACTGCTGGCTCATATTCAGCCAACTATCAACCATCACTCCCAGGTCCTTCTCTGCCTGGCAGCTCTCCAACCACTCACCTCCCAGCCTGTAGCTCTGCTTGGGGTTATTGTGCCCCAGGTGCAGGACCCGGCACTTGGCCTTGTTGAACTTCATGCAGTTGACCTCGGCCCATCAGTCCAGCCTCTCCAGATCCTCCTGCAGAGCCTTCCTACCTTCGAGCAGATCGACACACGCACCTAACTTGGTGTCATCTGCAAACTTACTGAGGGTGCACTCAATGCCCTCATCCAGATCATCAATGAAGATATTGAAGAGGACCGGCCCCAGCACCGAGCCCTGGGGAACGCCACTAGTGACCGGCCTCCAACTGGATTTGACTCCATTTACCACGACTCTTTGGGCCCGGCTATCCAGCCAGTTTCTAACCCAATGAAGCGTGTGCCAGTCCAAGCCAAGAGCAGCCAGTTTCTTGAGGAGAATGCTGTGGGAAACGGTGTCAAAAGCCTTGCTGAAGTCAAGGTAGACCACATCCACAGCCTTTCCCTCATCCACCCAGCGCGTCACTTTGTCATAGAAGGAGATCAGGTTCATCAAGCAGGACCTGCCCTTCATAAACCCATGCTGACTGGACCTGATCGCCTGCTTGCCCTGCAAGTGCTGCGTGATGACTCTCAAGATAATCTGCTCCATGAGCTTCCCTGGCACTGAGGTCAAACTGACAGGCCTGTAGTTTCCCGGGTCAGTCCTCCGGCCCTTCTTGTAGATGGGCGTCACATTTGCTAGCCACCAGTCAACTGGGACCTCCCCCGATAGCCAGGACTGTTGATAAATGATGGTAAGCGGCAGAGAGTGACCATAAAGGAGTGGCAAGGATGAAGCGTTACGGACCGACTGCAGACCCCAGGGGAGGTAGAAGAGGGTGGATGGGAGGAAGATGTTTTTAGCTTGCTTTTAGTTCTCATAGCTTTAGTCTGTTAGTAGTAGATTACATTAACTTCCCTTACACTGACTGTTTTGCCCATGACGGTAACTGGCAAGTGGTCTCCCCATCCTTATTTCAACCTATGAGATTTTTTCATCAACTTTTCTCTCCCTGGTGCTGAGCTCCCTACTGGTGTTAAACCACCACAAGGTCCATAAAGGTTTTCTTCTCCAAGCCTCTAAGCTTCTGTGGCAAATGGAGACAACTGACACAGATCCCGGTTATGTTTTGGGTTTCTTCAGAGTGAAAGGAATATTGCCTATCAATTTTGTCTATTTAGGAAACTTACGCCCTAAAGATGACCCATGATAAGAGCTCCCACGTAGGGAAGAATACAGTTCATCTTTATATGATATTTTTACCAGCCACTACGCTGAGAAAGCTGACAGTAGGGTCAGTTAATGCCAACTGCAAAGGCTGATTACATGATGCGGATTCCTGGACAAGGGGGAATTGTTTTCAGATTAATACATCATTGAGCATGTACGAAACAGCTTTCTGTGATAAACCTCAGTGCACACCAGCAGTGGATTTGTATCACCTGCACATGGATGTAGGGCTCCATTATTAACTGCTCAAATGACCTTGTCTGCTCTCAGTTCAATTTAATTTTTCACTCTGCTTCCTAAATTTCACTTTTCCTTACCCATTTAAAATAATTTTAAAACTATTTATATTAGTATATGAAGAAATATATATATATATAAATCTATTATCTACTGCAAAAAGATGTCTGTAATTTCAAAACCCTGACTATTAAGTCTGGATGACAAGGGGATGCAAATATCCTACAAAAGGTTTACAAGCTAAGTTTCTGAAGATAAGAAAAAGACTTTTGATTTCAAGTCTGCACTTGCCCTTGACACTCCAAAAACATACTTAAATTACTGTATTTAACAGAATACGGATGAAGAAAAGTGCCATATATTGCACTAAACATATGGAAAAATAGAACAGACAAACACTCAATCCTGCATTTCTGAACAGTTTTTCAGCCTCCAATTAGGCAGTGACCAGAAACAGTCAAGTAATTATGAGGATGAACATGCAAAGAAATTCTCAGTATCTGACCTATGTAGGACATCATGACATTGATTATAATTGAACAGTTTAATGGTATAGCGTGCTTTCAGGTCTAACAATTTTTTAAGTTAACCTTACCCAGCTGAAGTCATGCAGAATAACCAATAATAATTTAACATCTCCTTCATTACAGCACATTGATATTTATTGTAATTAAGTTAGTAACTACTAAATATTGAAGCAACAATTTAAGTGTACCAGAGGTGTACCAAATATGTATGTTTGAATTAAGCATTAAGACATAAGCATGCAAAGCATTTGCAATTAGATATTCTGATTTATAACTGTTAAACTACCTTAAGTTGAACAAAAATGAGTTTTGTTGTTACTATATTTTGATGGCACATAGTAATTGTATGGGCTTCCGTAGCAACATTTACAGAGAACACTACCAAACTAACAACGCTTGGAAATACAACACACTTTAAAAACTATGAAATCCTTCCAGATAAAGAAAAAAAAAAAAAGGAAACGGGTTAAAGCACAGGTTAAAGCACAAATATTGGCATGACATCGTGGTGCTTTCTTATAAACATGGAGATGCCTCAGAAATCTGAAATAACTCAGGGAACATTACATACTAATTCAGTACATGATAATTCATTCCAGGTTGTGGAGAGCAAAAAATAGAAACTGGAAGCAATCTGGAAGAAATCTGTACATACAGAATTTGAAGGAATCATAAACAGGACTTTACATTTGATTAAGCCTATCCTCAGGGCAAATAAATGCAGACATTAAAAATTTAAGCAATATAATACTAGATTTCAGAAAACTAAATTAAAGTAAAACAAGAATTAAGTCATCCGTATACTGAGATAATCAGTTGTTAAGTTGTGATACCTCAGCTTCTAAGTAACATATCACCAATGCAATCAAAGAGCATAACAGAGGAATTAGAAATACTAATGGTAATGAAAACATAAATCATAGGAATTATCACTAAAACAGTACGCAGAATTGATTAGAGAACTTATATTCAATTTTCCAAGCTATCCCAAGAGTAACACGCATAGGTGTTTTGTTTTGTTTTTTAGTTATTAATAGCTTTCTCATCCATGAATTTGTAATTATCTCATGTTTAGAGATTTTCACCCGTTGCTAGGAAGATGAAAGGGATTTGGGGGTATAGGGCACACCAACTTACATTTGTTTTCTCCAATTGTCTGGAAAGAACACTAATTGGGAAGGATGTGTCCTAACTTTTGAGTTCTGCTTTATTTTCAGCCCAGTCCTTATTTGGTCCTCACATACACTCCTTGTTTTTTTTCTTCATGACTTTTAATTATAAACATGTTTACACTAAAATATTTTTCACTGTAAATAGTGACCATGTATTTTAAAATTTAAAACAGGTTAAAAAAAAAAAGTAACTCCTACTCTCTGAAAACCCCTGTCAGGCTCTTCTCAATTGTTTCTCCTCTGGGATATGTCCAGTTAACATCTCACTGACTGTCAACAGATTTCACATGAAGGCAAACTACAGTACTTAGATTGTGTACATACAGCTTGATCTATAATACCACTACTCAACCATTTGTAATAATAGGAGCTCTTAATGCAGAAAAAACAAACGTGAATACTAGAAAGGGTGGCTGTCTGAATTAGGAATATGCTGTTTTAAAACAAACTTAAACAGCTTTTAACTTGCAGTGTTTCAAGTAACTGCTGAAAAAATCTCTTTTAAAGAAGATTTAATTTACAATTTAAAAGTGCTACCATAATAATTGTCTTGCATTATTTTCTGTCTTGACAATCCTTTTGTCCTATCAGGAGGCAAATGATTTCCTAGTAAAGGAAAATGAAGGGTACTATTAGCACTTAATTAAACTGTTCTGACCCTACAGTTCATGCTATGTCAGCCTTTACATTTTAAACTCTTATTTTAAGAGGTTTATGACTTACTCATAAAAAGTCCTGCAACTAGTTAGAAGATGCCATGCACATTCTCTGAAGAGGGCCATTAAAAAAACTGCTTTAAAAATGAGTAGTGCCAGTTAATCCTACAAAGATGTAAAATTTTTCTCATACATTAGGTCTGAAAGTACCTTGACATCGCAGTGACGGCTGTGGTAGATTTGCCTAAGAATTTATACCTTCCTTATCAAAACACATCTTTGAATGGAAGAGCAAAGGAGAAGCATTCCTGCAGTCTTCTTGTGTTGAACAAGCCATAAACTGCATATTCTCAAGGTCTTGTCGTCTTCTGCTCAATAGTAGTGGGGAAGGCACAAAGAGATATTTAACGTGCAGTTCTTTAACAATTTCTATGTAACTGCCCTTGATGATCTGAGTACACTGTCTATTGCCAAGAGAGAAGGCAGCTACTTCAGCACTTCTCCATTTACTCTTTGCCTAGGGAGCTTCTTCACTTCCCCTTTCAGAGGACTAGTACTGTGTCTCAAAGTGAGTACCAGTCTGTTATGCTTACTACTAGGCAAGTTGCAAGTAGGTCTCAGATCAGGATTCCAGTTAGCTGGAACTAGATACATAGACACTGAGAACTTGAAGTCAAAACTGAATGTGATTTGGTGCAAAATACTATCTTAAGATGATGAGTTGAGTGACATTCCCCTCAATGACTTCAGAGACACAATTACGCCATAAATTTTTAATGCAGTGGTACTAAAACAAAGGGAAGGTAAGCTTAACAGGTAGCTTAACATGCCAGACTAGTTTTGTTGTTGTTGTTGTTGTTGTTGTTGTTTTATTATTTTTTTCGTTTTTTTTTTTCTTCCAGTACATTTTGGGTTTGTGGCTGTCTCCTGCAGGTATTACACTACTTGGACAATTTTTCCAAGATGAACTGTAGATGGGCTTTTCTGACTGACCTTTAATTTATTCTGTTTCTCTACTAATTTATCTCTTCTTTAACCTTACAGGCAAAAGACTATACATTTTGGGGAGTTACCTTCTGTACTTCTGAACTGACAGTTTTTCCTTTCTACAGCGTTCAAGGAACCATCCTTCCAACATCATCATTTTCAGGTACTGCTGCCTTATAAATGCCCTTTACCTTTTCAGATTAACTATCTACTACTCCTAATGTTACTACACTAACAGTTCTTTTCTGAAATTTCTTCCATTCTCAGTTCCACTGACATTCACTTTGCTTGTTAAGTAAGAATTTTGTGTGTCCAGCTGCGAAGCTTTATAGCCGTATTAGTATTGATTACCTACCATAAAGCAGAATAACCCAGAACAAAAGCAAAGTGGACTGTATTTAAAGCTGAAATTCTGCAACCAAAAAGAATTGGTCTGACTAACCTGTTTGACAGCACAGTCATTTCCTAAAGCAGAGTCTGGGCCAGAACAGACATACACATTTGAGGGTAAGCTGCTGTATGAATTTCTGTCGATTCCTGAAGAATCTCTCATGTTGAAGTATACTGCCCAGAGGACTCTGGGTTTTTCCAATTCTTCATTTTCAGTCTCTAGAAAGATTTAAAAAAAAAAAGTATTTACCATAATCAATGTTTATATGTAATAAAATAAAAACATAATCTAGCGTACCAGAAGTCAATTTATTAACAGGAAATTACATTCATAAACATGTATTTTCAAATTATTTATTTAATTTTACTTTCCATTCTTTTCTGAGGTACTCTTTCATCATAATTCTGTTTTCCATAATTATGTAAACTCTACTTATTCTGTACATGGTATGCCACAGAAGAATGCCTTATCAAATAAACAGTACCAAGAAGCTTGGGTCTAAATTTAACCACTTTTCACTTTGTGTTATCTAGTTTACTCAGGAAAGATTCCATGTGCATATGATGGGTTAAGTAAGTCCTCCATGGGTTGAACCAACTCAGAACTGCATTCCATATGCAAAGCAATTTTTCATGCATACTTTTTTCCTCTCATTTAATAGTTTATCTTCATATGGGAACTCCTTCCATAATGGACCTTTGTATGCTTCAAAGGTTGGTCACATTCAAGCCAATATAAGGAGACTTGCCAAGGCTCATGGTTTAAATCAAAGGCATTGTTTACGTAAAAAAAAAAAAAAAAAAAAAAAAAAAAACC
>NC_048896.1:2810965-2880820 GCF_011077185.1 Oxyura jamaicensis
AAAAAAAAAAAAAAAAAAAAAAAAAACCACCACTAATATTGCCCCGCTCTCCCTTACTAACTGCAGATAAAGAATTAGCTAAAAACAGAAGCACACTATTTAAGTAATATGTAAAATCCCCATACTTTGGAAACACTGCTGAATGAAAACGGTTAATTTACCTACAGTTCTTGAGGTGTGTTGTAACGCAGTACAAGTCATTACAAACACAAAATGACCATTAGCTATATTGTGCTTGTTTATCGTTTATATTCTTGTAGTTACTTTGCACATTGATATAATCCCTCTGTACACAGGCAAAAAAAGCTCTTGGAAGATGAAGGTCACTTTTTAACAATGCAGAATGCAATGGAGGAATACACAACATAGATTCTGAGCTTAATAGATACTATTTGTTTGGCATATTTGCTGTCCCCTTTTTGGTATTTTAGCTTCTCTAAAATAAATGAAGCCTGTAAAAGACCTTGTGAGATTTACTTCTTTCCAAGGAAGAAACTACTAGGTAACGACATTCAAAACAGTATTTTAAAACAGTTGAATTAAAAAAAAAAAAAAAAAAAGATATATCTATGCTGTTTCTTCAGTATCTTTTAATAACTGTGAAATACTTTAAAAAAATAGGTGCTAAATATCTTGAACAATTTGAAATATAAATTAAATTCATCAGCCTGTGAAAGTCTGAGCCTTAATACAGGGCAAAATGCTCTTTAATATATTTAAAAGTTCACATTGCTCATAAAAGTTACTTCTTCCTCATTTAGGCAGGAAAATGAATGGAGTCCTCTTCTCCAGGTGACTTTGCCTCTTTGACCTGCCATGGCCCAGTGCTCACTTTATCTGGTGATTCATTTTCAATAACTCCAACAGTATTTGTTCTGACATTTTAATTAAAATACGACCACTACCTCATCCTGATGATAAAAAGGCCTATGTGTCAGTGAAAACTAGCTTTTCAGTGCCTCAGTGCACCTGAGGACCCCTGTGATCACGGAGTTTCTACAGAAGAATTTCAGTCAGGTTCTAAACAATACATCATTTCAGAACTGGATCACTTTAAACATTAAGATTAATGCCATCTCCCCTCCCCCAATGACTAGAAGACGCTAAACTGCAAGCTAATCTTTTCTTCACCAACGGAGTCTTCAAAACACTTGGCATTGTGTTGAAAATTTAAGATATACTTTAAAGGTTAATGTTTGGAAATTAGCAGGCTTTAAATTAACAAATACAACCATGAAAAGTGTTTGCAGCATTCCAATCTAATGATGTTTTCATTTGCAGAATGTTTTATATTTTCTATTTGTAAACAACGTATTCGTTTTGTAAAGACAAACTGATTTAAAAAAATACATCTTTGGGACATCAAAATAAAGCTTCCCTTTCCTGTAAGCAGAGAAGTTAAGAAAATGCATTTTATTTAATCTTTTATTTTCTATTTAAAGCAGTTTGCTGTTTAATAAAACAATATTTTCTTTTTCATTAAAGGGTAGAAGAAAGATTTTAAAAAATGGGAAAAAACATAGGAAAACAAAATTGAGAGAAGCAGAAACCATCCTTTTATGAAACATTTTCTTGTCTACAAAGCCCTAAGAGTAAAAACAAATACTATGTACATAAAAGACTGCTTTTGTTTTTTTTAACATGAGAAAATTCTACCTGAATACACAAAGTTAGGAGTGAAACTTAGGAGCAACTACTATAAGCAAATAAATTGTGTTTTAAAATATATCCAAATCTAGCTCAAAGAAACTAGCTCAGGGACAATTGCTTTGTCAACAACAACTCTGGGACTGTGAAATTCTCCATCTTAAGGTCAAAGTTCATAAAAGTAGCTGGCAAAGTTTCTTAAATGTAGGATCAAATAATTAATTACTGGAAAAAACTGGAAATCTGTCTTCCCAGTAACACCACAGTGAACAAGGTCTTTACACTTCCACTGCTTAAAGCAGTGCACAAATACTTCATTTCTCTGCTGAAAAACATGCCGAGGAGCAAATATGTTTCCATGTGTTAAAAAAGTACTAAAATTTAAAAAGGTTCTAGACACTTAAATCTACAGTCCTTGTACGCTGAAGTTAACTTACAGCTGAAGAACACTTGCAGCATCAGATCATGAAATACAAGAAACCTGACATCTGCCCAATTGTGATCCCCCTCTGACACAGATTCCTTCACTCTGAAATGCTGTCATCTAAGTAGCAGCTTACCACATATGTTCATCCAGATGATGGATTCAGACATTCAGTAGGAGATAAAATTTAGATAAAATGGCAAGCTCTATTTTCTATATAAAATATATTTATTTTTACCTTTTCCTGTTTCATTATTTAAATGGAATAACTTCTGTACAACAGGCTCTAAATCTTCCCTAGCAGTTTTAGTTGATGGACACGTTAAATGGACTAAATCTGTAAAAGAGAACACAAATTAACTACAATCACCAGTATGCAGATATACAGATATCACTTAAAATTTTTAAAAAGGCACAGTAGGCTTTTAGAAGTCACTGCTCTTCATATAAATCACTTCCTTTAAACCAGATTAGGGCTGTATTATGGAAATACAGATATACACCACACAATTTTTTTTTAGGAACCTTATCGGTGAGCCTCTGCACAAACCTAAGAAGGAATGAAACCTGCAGGATGAAACATTTTAAAACAGGTACTACATTTCAGCTTTTGTCCACATACTTAAAATACTAACTCCCGTTCCAAAGAAATGTTGCCAAATTACTTCAAAACAAACAAAAAGCCAACAAAATACAAATCCCTTATGCTCTCATCCCCCATTCAACGCATGAATTATATTAATTCCAACGGAATCTATTCATTCTTCTTCTGAGTTCTTGAGTACACAAGGGATCTGTGTCCCAGTAACTGTCTTTCACACATGAATCTCACAATTATCTCTCTCCTCCATATAAACTGGTAAGATATAATTTAACATCAGCAGCACAGACAAAGAGAATATTGTTCTATGAATAGGTGACTACTGATACCAGAAAAAGCAGGAGCAGGAGTCTGGATGAACAAACATCAATTAAGGATCTCTGGAAACCCCAAGAATATTCTTGAGTGCATTCCATAATCCTTGACAGTCCAATAGTTCAACAACATAGTAAACCCACAAATACCAGTTCTTTCGTCAACACCTTCCAACAACAACTGGGACTGAGCAGGAATTTGGAATTTTGATTCTCTGCCTGCTTAGGCTACTCAAGCTTATTTCTGGATGCACTTTCTTCACTGAAGGAAAAAGTCGGAGCAAGACTTCCATTTATTTTATTGTACTAAACAGTAAATAGGAGATAAAGTGAATAAACACGTATTTTAAGTTACATTTCATTGGCCTCTTATGAGATAGAGCTCTGCTACATTATCCTACCTGAATTCATTCAGATATTCAAAAGACACATTTAAAGTTTATAAACCCACCTAAATGTACTCATTTACTACTGAACAATAACCTGGAAACTCATCAGTAGTGAAGTATCTGTCAGAGCATCATGATATTGAGCCTATTTTTGTACAAGTGCACGGATTCATTTGTTTTCATCACAATGTATTTTTGATCAATTTCATAGCTAA
The DNA here is from genome assembly GCF_011077185.1 of Oxyura jamaicensis. NCBI lineage: Eukaryota > Metazoa > Chordata > Aves > Anseriformes > Anatidae > Oxyura > Oxyura jamaicensis. The sequence goes on from NC_048896.1 coordinate 2,814,556, forward strand.
GTATAGCTATGATGTTACTTCAAATGAATATGACATTTTCCTTTTCATTCCGAAACCCAGCTGCATTTGTTTCATTATTTCATTCACAAGTACACCAGAAATGTCTTGAATGACTTTTTTGGCCCCATTTATGCTACAAAGTTTGAGAAGGACTCCAAGAGGATCAGAATTTTAACCCTTCATGCTCTTCATTTGGGTTGTATGCTAACACACAAAATCACCTTCAAACATTGGTACTCATTTTTGAATTTAACCAACACCAAACTTTCTATCTAAAAGGCGCATGTGCTAGAAAAGAAGAGCAAATGAAAACAGGTGGTGATAATGAAAGTCTCCCTGTGCTGTTAACTAAATGTTTACAACTCCAAACACTGTAATACAACCTATTCTTTCCTCAAAAAAAAAAAAAAAAAAAAAAAAAAGAACTGCTATAAATCACTAAAGTTCACATGATTTACTTCCTATAAAATCTTTTTTATTACCTTTAAGGTTATGGCTATGAGTTACAGTCATCAGTATATATTTTGATTATATTTGATTTACTCAGGTATAACTGCATTAGTTACAGTGGTTGCCAACATTTGTCTTCAAGTAATTCTAGCAAGAAGAACGATGAGTTTAGTTCATGATTTCATCATTACAGTCTCAATTTTTAGGGCAAGTGAAGGAGTTTGGTTCCACTCAACTGGCAATACAGATTATGTGCCTGTCATCTATGCAGTGTGATCAAAGCGCAGATATATTTGTATACTTATCCTAAATAATTGTTTGAAAGAGATATTAGTCAGGTTAAAACCTATTTACAGATAATGATGTAAAAGTTTTAAAAATATATTTATATCAATTTATGAAATAGTGCCCTTTACTAAATAACAACTATTTCATTTAAATACATGAAGAGAAATTTCATTAAAGAATGTACTAATTTTATAGGAAACTGAAGGAAAACGGAGAAATTTAAGTAACACAAAAACTTAATTTTTCAGCATCACAAAAATTATCATGATACTAATAATTACATTTGTTTAGCATGAATCCTTTAGTTTCACATCCTGGTATATGCATTGTATAAACGCTTAAAAAAAGAAAATCTGCTATTTAAAGGAGTAAATTTTAACATTATGCTTTACAGCAGTGGATTTCTTAATTGCAGATTTATCACTTTATCACAAGTAAGAAATATAACTTTGAATGACTTTATCATTTAGTTCACTCTTCTTTCATATACAAATACCTGAGTTCAGGCTTGGGTACCAGTAAAATAAATTGGTCATTATTAGAATTCATTATTTTGTTGTTGTTGTTGTTAAAAACTGTTAGTCAGATCATCTCTAATTCTACTTATATTCCAGAGCGTGCCCCAGTCTTGTAATCTGAGTAATGGGAAGTAGAAAAAAAAAAGTTTGGAAAAATATAAGTACCCCATAAGACTATTTTGTTGCTTATCTCCTCTATTTGAAGTTCACACAATATACCAACAAAAGTCATAAAGCTCTGTACTTAGAAAACTCCTAATGGAAATACTGGGAACGTCCCTTCAAAAAAGGTCATTTCTGAGATAGAATTAAAAAATCCAATGCGGAATTAGACAATAATAAAGTTCTTAAATGCATTTGTGTATCTTTTCCTCAAACAAATCATGATGCACTCCTTAGAGTACAAGACAGAGAGGGTAAGCTTAGACATAATCTTACCTCTGCCAAACCTTTCAGAAGCTAAAAAGCCCCCAGATGTAGTGTACTTCAGGTACTTCAGCTAAGGTCCATTTTCAAACAAACTCTAAAGACATGCCATCAGTAAGATTCATGTGCTTTCAATTATTATTATTTTTAATTGAAAGATTTATTATTGTTTAAGTGAAAATAAATATACTAGTCTAGTCGGAAGTAATACAGTTAAGAGAACATATATCCCATACTTACAAGTGTCCTTCATGCATGTCATAGTTGAGGAACACAACTCAATGACGCAGACTGCTGGTTGTCCTAGATCCGCTGGAGGCACTGTCAAAATGGAAACCTGCCAAGCAGAAAGAGAAGAGAAAATTCTGAATATCACACTGATTGTAAATGTAATGTCATCTATGCTGTATTAACTTACACTGAAATATTACAAATTGCTACTCTAATATCCTATAAACTACTGATTTAAAAATGGCTATGCACTGTGTTGCAAGTTAAACACAGTATTAAGAATACCATAGGTAATTATTAGACCAATAGCCGTGTAGCACAGTTTGGAATATAAAAGATTTATGATAACCAGACGTATGTATACAAACATACACATTGATTTGTGGAAAGTTATTGAAAGATAAACTTATTAAGTTCAAAAATCTTTATACTTTTACAAAAATAAAAAGATGATCTAAGCCTAAACAGAAAACCCTGATGGCAAGAGCATTGGTATGTGAGAATGAGAGCACTTCAATGCAAGACTACTAGTAACGAGATTTAGGAAGGACAAGCTTCTCTGTGGTCTGTATTCTTATTCTGTAGATAGTATTTAACCTGTAAGAATTAATGGAAGCACACAGGCAGTGTACTGAAAAACAAAACAAAACAAAACAAAACAAAACAAAACAAAAAAAAACAGACTGCAGACCTTAATTCTAAAGGGTATTAAAGACTGACAAAGCAGAAACTCTTGAAGAAGGATCTGAGTATGTATGAAAGGGATCTAAAGCTATAAAAGTGAATGTTATAAAACAAAAACGTTTGAACAAAGCTTGGACAGGAAACAGTGTTAATTACCATAGCGTCAAACAACAGAGAAATCTAAGTCATTAAACTACAATAGAGTAAGATTACGAGCAGTTTTAGAGAAACTAATGAATTAAACAATTATCAGTAGAGATAGCTGACCAAAACGCTTGATTCAAGCAGAAACAAACCCATAAACTAATTCATAACACTTAAACAACAGCTTAAATATCAATACATACAATTCATAAAGAAGTAAGTGATACAAAATTTGTATATACCTGCTGCTCTGAATCTGTCTTTAGTACAGATTGATCTGTAATGAGCACTGCTCTGGAGATCTGCCTACAATTAAAAAATAAATAAAATGGTGGTTTTGAAACATAAAAAACTGCAATTTGGATTCAGAGTTTTGGCAATTCCAAATTATGCATAATACCGTGGGAATGTTATTTAAGCATACAATCTTTAGTAGTATGATTACTGGTGAGACATTTTGTCTGTTGATAAAGTAGGACCACATCTGGAACATTAATATACTATTTTAATTGACAAAAATAGATTATGAATGAATGAGTCAGTGCCATTATATAAAGCAGCATGAATATCCTTCCGATTTAAAAATTTGTTTTATTTTGTGAAGATTAGTAGCAGTATGTTAGAAGACTTTTTATGTTCATAACAGCACAGGACACTTTAGATTATTGGGAAATATACTACATTGGGGTTCATGAATTCAAACCTCAACTCCTCCATTGCCTATAATTATTTCTGCATTGTACCTACTACTATAGTTTTGTTATTTTTACATCTGCAATATTTTGAGGACAAAGGCACTATATGTCCAATGCTTTTGACAACAACAACAAAAAACAGAAAAAACAAGGACTTTTTATTTTTCTCTACACCTGAACAAATTTAAAGGAAGAAGAGCAAAAGCACCTGCACCCTCTAAGCACTTTTTAACAAATGTGAAACCCCTAATGCACTTAGACCTACTGGATTTTTTAAAAGGAAAAGGAAAATACAATTTAGACAAGCCTTTAAGGAAACATAAACACAGAAAATACATCATACTCTCAAGTATATGCTAGGAAGAGGAAAAACTATGCACAGATCTAAGCTATGCTGCAAACATTAAGCAGGAAACAATCTCTTTAATTTGCACTGTACTCTTTTGTTTTAAGAGACATAGTATGTTTACTGTTTTACTACATACCTGTAACATACATTTCTGCATACGCTCTCTGAAAGGTAACTGTCTTCCACAATAAAATAGTTGGCACTTATTCTTTGTCCAAAATGATCAATAATTGCTTTGCATCTGTTAAAAAATTTAAACCAAACTAATGAACTCAAATGTAAAGTAATAAAAGTATACACGTTTTTCAATTTTGAGTTACACAGAACATCATTTATGTGTGTCAGATGATCTGTACACATTTATCATGCAAACCTCTAAATACACATCTGAAATTGATAAAGAAATCATATATTTATACATTCTACGCTATACATATGACATTTTTTACATACAATTTAATTAACCAGTGATATTAGAACATTAATAAAGTAGATGCTTTTTGGGGAAAACAAAACGTAAGCTAGTAACAGAGCTATTTGCTTGTATGTGAACATAGCATCAAGTTTCACAGTTCACAAAGCGTGGAAGAGTCATACTCTTCATGATTTTGTAGGTGTTACTCTAACATGGTGTTATTTCTGCCCCCCACCCCAGCAACCTTTATCAAAGGCAAGTTTATTTTCCTAATAATTGACAAATAAAATGGTAAATTAATTTAAGAGATGTAAGAAAAAATCTGTGAGAAATATTTGCATCAGACTTTCCAGGAGAACTTTTCTACGTTTCTAAGATCGTATTATTTGTGGTTAAATATAACATCTATCTCTAAGTTACAAACAAAAAGGGCAACTGCTTAAGAGCAGCATAAATGTTCTTAATAGATACTGTTTGATTGTATTCCTCCTGTTCTAGTGCAAACGTATTCATTCATTTACCTCAGGCAATACTTGAAAAGTCAAAAATAACTACCCACCAAAAAAAGCCTCTCTCAATGTATGCAGGTCCAAATGATACGAGAATAATTATGTCATGACATTAGTATATACATTTTCAAGAGACAAGTGTGTATAAAACAGATTAACATTAATAAATGGTACAGAAATGCCAACCTAGGTAACAAATTATTCAGAGAGTTTAAAATGAGAACAGGATACAAGTTCCAGATTTTAATGGGGAATTGCATACAGGTACTAACTAAAACCAGCCTCTACTGCTGATTCCTCTATGTGTAAGTGTATTCTTGTTATATTCATTACTCAAGGCTACACTGTGATTTGTAATCTATTTAATTGTAGCTGTTTTCCTCAAACTGAGGGTTGCAAACATTTTGAGAACCCCCTGCAGGTTTAAATAGCACCTATTTTAATGACCATGTTTTACTATCTGAAGTGTAAGTAAAATATGTTCACTACAATTTCTTTCTTTATAACTTGTATCCATCTTCTAAGGGTCTTTAAGGCTTAACACTGATTTCTAAAACAAGATTTTCAGATTTTTCTGTAACTTCAGTAAATTTACTGTAAAAATAGAGTAAATTAGCTTTACCTAATGTTTCCTTGACATGTGAGTTACTGTGTTGTTTTTTTAATTAAATACTTCTGAACCAGCATCTCAATCTTTTTTTTTTTTACAGATGTGAATACAATTGAGCAACATGTAAAACATCAGAAAGATGCCTAATGGAGATTCCTTAAAAGATTGAAATGTTTTATTGCAGCACAATTCCTGTATAAGTAATTATCTGACATGCAAGTTATACTTTACAAATAAACAACACTTTTGTAGCTTCAAGTTACTCAATAGCTTCCGTGCTCAGAATGGTCTATGCAACTACAGAAGATGAGAATGAAACCTACGTAAGTAATAGCAGCCAGTCGTCACTAGCTTTAGTGGCGTTAGGATTTCACCGTTGCTTCTTCTAGTCAAAAATGAGAACTGAAGAAGGGTGCAGGCTATGCTTATGCAAAAATGTAAGAAGTTAATAACGAGTGAGGAGAGCTGTACAAAACTTCTAATGCCTATTTCATAGGAATCTGGATGCTACATATATACTGACATCCAAACGCAGCAGATAACTTGCAAAGCAATAATTAAAATTCTAATGGTACAAGTACTGTTTAACTTGAAACACGCCGTACTTTTTGTACACTTCAAATTGCATTCTGTTCAACATGTGTTTGTGTTTCTCTTGCAACTTTAAGAAGTTTTTTCTTAACGCTAACCTGATTTCTTTCTCAAGCACTCATTTGAATACTGCAAATAAACAAGGAAGTCAAGCAGCTACAGTTCATATCTAATTATAACCTTTCTTATTGTTTATGAAACAATTTCCCCTGCCACCCGCCTAAAGATTATCGAAGGGGAAAGGTTGATTAAATGTCATGTTATATCACTCAAAGCCAGCAAAAGCAACTACACACTTTTTATTTTCCTGCTAAATGTTGTTTTGTCTCCTTTGTTCAGGAATAGCTTTCAGGTCATATACTTGATAAGATTTTAAAAAGAAAAAGAGATAATGCTTTTAATATCAGTCTCCACTTCACTTCAAAGGATGATGCTGAAAAAATTTCTTTCAAGTACTGCTTCCAAATATGGAAGACACTTATGCACTGACATTATCAGGTCTCTGTCATCTGATATGTGTTGGGACAATGAATCATACAGAACCCTCCATTGACCTTCTTTCAATGTGTCTAGATAAAAGGATGAAAATTAGAATCCATCTCCTTGCAGTGCCACGAGTTATAAATGTACTTTATAGGGCTCATTATCCAAACTAATGGACTAAGGGCGACATCCTTGAAATGGACTTACCAGCACTGACAAAGCCAGTATGCAATATTTCAAGACAGATATGTAAATGACTATGTGTTTGCTATATCTTTTTATTACAGACATATAAATTTCCATTTATCATACTTTTTCCATTTTTGAGACAGAATTATTTAATTGGAAATGTATTTAAAAAGTGATCAATATAAAATGTCTACCATTAGTATTAATGCAACCCATGTAATTTAAAATAATCTAAAATTTATCAGATAAAGTCAAATAAACGATGTACAATAAAAATTAGATAATAACAAAAAATAAAACAATAACTATGAATACATTCAATTTGCTTTTTCCTCAATCTGATCAACATGATGTATTTTTTATTTTCTAACAAAGCATCAGAGTTCTATCAAGAGTACAGAATGTTCTGCTTATGTATTAGAACACCAGAGCTAATCTGATATGTTACCTAAAAAAATACGAATTTTCAAGTGACTTAATGAAACTTTAAAACGAGTACATCTAAAAGTTTGCATACGTTCATGTTGTCTTCCCTGAATCTTACTTTCAAGACCTTTAAAAATGGCTATAACAAATAATTGGGTGGTTCACGACAAAAAATCTACTGCTCTCTCTATATACAATTATGTGTAGTACAAAAATAAAAAAGCAGTTCAACTAGTTATTGAATTGGTTCTTACTTTTCTTGAGCTGGACATAATGTTAGCCAAGTCTGGAAAAGAGCTTAAATGACCTATGGTAATACTTATGGTTAAACCAAAACTCTAAATGAACAAGAAGAAGTTTAAGAAGAAAATCAAGGCTGTAGTCATATTTTTTCCCTACTTGTATTAAAGCACATATATTCAAGATACTAAAAAACTAACTGCATTAAGATATTGATGAAATTTGGAAGCCTATGGAAGATCTTTATAAACTAGTGATGAACACTGAGTAATTTGACTATGTCTATTGTTCTGAGTTTAACCTGTATGCAGTCAAGACAAGCTATCTCAAACTACAGGGACAGCTGTGGTAACAAGATACAAATTTGCCTATTAACAATTACTATTAATGGCCTGTTGACTCAAAAGCTCAGTAACTCATGAATACCCTCATTAACAACCTGATCGATGATTTCTAGGAGGCAAAAGACTGCAACCTGTCGTCAAAGAGGAAACAGTAAGGAAAGAGATAACATGAAGAAAGATACAGAAGGGAAAGAAATAGTGATGATCTTAGCAAGAGAGCTGGTTAGCTTACTATGGAACACTGTAAGAAAGAGACTTTTCACAAGTAAACAGCAGTTTGGTGAGAGAAAATAGAAAATAAAGAGAAAATACCCCTTGTGAATACCTGGATAAGAAAATACACTTGATTCAAAGAAACTTGGATTTGAGTGACATTTTTACTGTGGTGAAGAGGATGTTTCAGACTTTTTTGAATGATTAGGAAAAAAAAAAGTTATATGATCCTGTTGCTGAAAATACTTTGTATTAGCTACTAGTACCATGCTCTCAAAGAATCAAATAGGCAGTGAAACTGGAAAGCAAACATACTACACTGATCATTTAATTATTAATACTCCTAATAAAATGTTCCTACATGTCTTATAGCTTATTTTCCAATATTTGCTGAAGAAATTACAGCTGGAGGGAAAAAAAAAAAAAAGACTCCTAACAGCTAAAGTCTGCAGATAGAGTAAGTAGTAACTGATAAGATGCATACAGCAGAAACCATGACAAAATACAGAGGTATGAAAAAAATGCCACTATGGAAAAAACTGTGGGTTGCCTTTTCCAACTTTACACCTGCCTACAGGCCTGATATTGTAAAAGAATTTATCCTAAGATAAGAGGGCAGCATAGTTTATGACAACAATCTACCTAAAAACTCATTAAAGTCTTTTCTCTTGGAGTGACATGCATTATCAGCAAAGATTAATCTGATGAGTCTTTAGGTGAGCTCCATTTTTAAAAATGCAATAACAGAGGGCTTTGTTGTCATCTGATGAAAATCAATTAGAGTAGGTAAGGCCACAAGGAAAACTAACATCACTCATCACCAGCCCCCCGGCAGCTGAAATGATTTGTCTTCCAAGCTTGGGTGATCAGGAGCTGTAGTAATATCACAGGGAAATTAATTTAGTTTCTATATTCTAGACCCACTTTCCTTGTTCTGGAGGACCTATACACAAATTACTTTTAATCAAGGTTGATGTGTTATTAATACTGAGGAGGATCTTTGAAGAATCATTTTTTTTAAATTGACTTAACACATTTTTCATCTGTATTTTGTATATAAACAGAAGGTTACTTATATTACCCTTACCGTCCAGATTCTTTGTCCACTACAAGGCACTGCACAGAATGGCGAAGACAATAGATACCACCAAATACTGCACACATCCTAGAAACATAAAAAATAAAGGTTACACCTATCATGACTAATTGTAAGCAATGAGAGCACTTATGTTAAACAAGGTAAAGTATTGTGCATTCTGTAGTACAACATTTTTAATTACAAGCCTTAATCTCTGAATCAGACAATCAAAAAAACATCAAAATAAAGCATGTCTGTCATTTAGTTTTGTGAAAGATTTGTTAACTTTTTTTAATTAGCATTTATCATAGTCCTCTTAATTGTTACATTAGCTTGAACACTCCTGTTACCATCCTCAGTCATTCAAGATGGAAAAACACCTATTTACTCAAGACAGAATATCTACTGAGCATGCTACACTGCAGGTGGTATAGAATGAGAATGTAAGACCACACAACAACCAAATCAAACTTCTACTAGAATTTCAAGTGTGATTCAGAACTTCTCTACTTCTACGAACTGTAGCATGGGAACTTTACTGGCTATGAGCAGCTTAAATTTTAAGGGCACTAAGAAGTACCCCAACAGAATAGGGTACCTCTTGTGGTCTTAGGGTGACCCCTTGCAAGTAGCAATGCCTCTAAGTTCCGCCTATGTTAAGATACAGTTGCTTAAGATACTCTGTGTATGGAATAACGATAAAAAATATTCTGAAGAGAAAAAGAAACCTAAGAAAATTCATAAGGTAAAATATACTAAGTTGTTTTCCGCTTACGAAGAAATCTCAGTACTCAAAATAAAATAAATTATCAAAACATTAAACCAGAATTACAATTTATCTGTTTTAATCCTAAAAGGAGACACAGTTTAAATAAACTAAACTATGGCAGCTAAATATGAGGAAGTTACTTTTGGATGTGTTTGTAACAATTTTTAGAGAAAACAGCTTTTGTTAAAAGATTCTGCAACAATCTGGTCATGCTTCTTTACTTTGCTCTGATGCACTGAGATACACACAGTTGAGAGTGACACTGCTGCAGCAGGGGTCAACAAATCAAACTCAGTATTGGACAGTGAACAGAACAGATCTCTGTGGGATGAGTACATTTAACGACACCACGTACCATGGCTGATCGTAAGAAGCAACCTGCTGCTCCACCGTACATGCACTCCTGCCTAAAATGTGGCATCTCCTCCGAGACAGCTGCCTTTGGTATAAGACCCCTCTGTGTTTCACTACTAACTGTCTGCACCTAAGCAGGTATCTGTGCCAGAGACTGACCTGCTAAATCATACTTAGATTTCCCACTTTTTAAAATGGTCAGCAAACTATTTTCTTCTTTCCACTTGCAGAGAGTCTAGTTTGACGGCATCTTCATGAATCTGTGTGGAGTCAGCCCCCTGCAAGAGTTCAACACTTGCCAGGATGTGTCCCCCCCAGCCCCTGAAGGCATCTCTGAACAAAATTCTTCACCAGAGGAACATCCTATGCGCAAAGTGCAAAATCTCTCTCCTGTAAAGCAGCACAGTAAAAGTTGGTCTGATGAAGAGAAATCCCCTTATCCTAACTTCCTAAATCTGCTAGAAACCAGGCTTAACCTCTGAGGATTACTTTTCTGTAGATTTTGTGTGACATAAATTAATTAACAACAAATGAAAGTCTTGTTTCCGCAAGTGATACCTACAATTTTTACTGAGCTCACTGAACATTAAAATGGCTGCAATATTACTAGCTTGAAAATGTTTTAATCCCAGCTCTTAAAAACTTTTAATATAAACTGACATTCTTGAAAATAGCACTCATCAAGTATCAACAACCAAACTGCCTTTTGAAATGTATCTAAAAAGAAACTCTATAAACCTTTTGTAAGAGCACAATAATGCAGAGAAATTTGTGATCTTACTGAAACAGGATATATGTTAGGGATTCATGAAGATAAAGCTTCATGATTAATTGTGAATTCAAGTTTAGTGAATCAAGATAAACTTCTGTCCTTACTTTTTGTTCACGGTGCACTGTTACTACAGGAATAAGACAAAACTCAGAGAATGAAGTTCTCTAGAACTCAGTATGGGAAAAGGTAAAACAGGTAAAGGTAAAAAAGGTAAAAACATTTTTCCAATTATTTTAAAAGAGAAATAATCTTTAATGTTTCCAGCCAGCATGAAAATTATCTACTGGAATGAAGTAAAGAAAAAAAAAAGAAGGGGGAGATGTACCCAATCCTTTACAATACAGTTTCAGGTTTGGACTGTCTGCACTGTCTGATTCATCTTGGGAATCTTGAATTGCTTTTTTTTCACCCCAGTAGTTCATTTAGATCATACAGTTATCACTGACCTCTTCTCACATATGCAGAACAGCAAGAACATAATCTGCATATTGTCATAAACTACATATCCTTTTCTCAGAGAGAACTGATGGGACTACTGTCAAATGCTATCAAGTGACATTTGACAATTATTCCTTTGTCCTACAAGTTAAACACACCTGTGCTCTTTTTGTGATACCTATTATTCAAAAGTAAACAGCCTCTTAAAGGAAATCATGAACCAGCGTGTAGCACATTAACTGCAGAGACACACTGTTCCATTTGTCGTACCAGAGAAGGATCCTTTGAGTTTTCCAAGTTCCTGTTACTCAGCTAAGCTTTGGTGTGACCCAGCCATTTGATGTTCAGCTCACAAGTGAACAGAGAGAGCTCAAAATGGGTGGGCATAAAATTAGAAATTATACCTGCCATTTCATTAACAGAGTCTGCCGAGGTGTTGTATTTAAAATAAGATTGTGTCCGTAACACCCAAAATACTGTAGTGCTGAAGAACATTTGTGCCTTTGTCACCCCTGACACCATGTACAAGAACAGGAGGCAGTAATATCACATGTGCAGCCTTCACAGATGATGCACGTGAAAGGAACAAAAATTTGCATGTTGCAAATCTGACTGCCTAAAATGAAAACCATGCTGGCATTCAAAACTCAGGTTAGATAGCTCAGAGACAGTTAATACGACAATACCTCCTAACCGCATGCATGACGTGGCATGGCGAACAGCTGACGTGTGTTACCAACTCACAGCTGTTCTGAATGGTGCTCTAAAGCACAACAGTCCAAGGAAATGCCAACAGTATTACTAACTACAGGCCAAAGCAGAAGGGCCGGTACCCCAGACCACTTCTGCCCATGCAAAATTTTGCAGGGAGAAGATGCACCACATTGAATCATTCCACCTTTGGTTGTCTCAAGATTGCTGAACATGACACAAAGGTTAAACATCCACTGAAGAATTATAACAGAGCCTTGAAAAACTCGCTTACTGTCTCTAATGCTGCAATCAATGACTTTTAGGCTGATAAAGCATGCGTAAGGATCTTTCAAACCAACTCAGATGAATGTACTTCATGTGGCATGACATAAAAAATAGTAGTTAATACATTCATGGACAAGTATTTTTATTTATTTCTTATTTGTTGTTTGTTTTTTTGATAAATGCACTTCATTTTTCCAGCAGCTTTGAAAGAATTTTGCTGCTTGGCTGCACAAAAATGCAACTTACTCATTTTCAAGAGTAGTCTGCTATCCGATGGAGGAGGGCATGACCTGTTTTCACAGTGGGCCAGAAGAAAACTTTTATTTTTAAATGAAAATAGGAAGTAATTTCAATTGCACTGTGTTAAAAACTGTAAAGAGCCAAAATACCTATTAAAACAGCCTAGCTTGAAAAATGATATGATTAGGAAGAACTTGCCGAAATTATTTTAATTCAGAAATTGAAATATTAAACTAAAAAGCATCCCAATGATTTATGACAAAGGTAAAATCACTGTGCTAACACCAGTGTCATACAACAGGCTATTGCAGATAATGTGACTGCACTTCAAGTACAAGGCAACTCTTTGATACCATTAACCCTAAATGACAGACATTTAAACTGATATTACTCTAATTAACTGGCTACTGCCTACACCAATAATTCAAGTTTTGCTGAAAGACAGCAACAACACTGTACTCTACTTCAACTTTGCCCTGGTGACATCAAATCATATTACAACTAAATTAACAGTTGTGAAAATTTTTGGCCTGGTAGCCCTCCATCATACACAGCCTTTAAATGCCATTTCAGTTCCCATCAAGGTAGGAATCAGCAGTTGTAATTTTTAATACAGCTGTGAAACAATTGGACATATTAAAAGTGGAATTTTTGACAGCATATTCATGATGATTTATGAGTTTGTATATAATTTGATTATTCTATTAATTTTTCTGATTACTGATTCAGCTAATACAGTGAAGGTCACTTACAAAATAAATCTTCATTACATTTCACAGAAAGTAACTGCCTCCAACTAGTTGTTTTCTTTAATTAAACACTAATGTAACAAGAAAGAAAAATAGGCTTCAGGGCTGCTGCATCTGTTGCTACAGGAGGAGTTTACCACTTTGATGTAATGCTCTCCGATATTAATTGAACAAAAATAGAATGCCTCTTCAGCTGACATCTTGATTTTCAACACAGATATCAAACACCCTTAACTTACAGACCACCATTAATTCATTCTGAAACTGCACAAAAGAACTGGAAAACTGTATCACAAAGTATAGATTCACACATGCAAAAATAGTTTTTGCTTCTAGCATATATCCTGCCTTCTGGTTTTTAAAGGCATGGAGGGATTAATCGAGAAATAGTTGTGCCAACTGTGTAGACTTCTGTAAGAAAAAATATTTTCTTAAAGATGAATACTGCATGAACAGTTTTGGAGAAAGACCACAGAAAAACACGTCAAAGGCTGAATTAATAAATTGTCCTCTTTCAATTTATTTATTTTTATACACAGAGCAAGCAGTATCCTGGCTCTTAGGTGAAATTCTGTTTCCTGAAGGTCCCTAGAGAACTTCAGCATTTCCTACAATAATGTTTTATGTTCTGAAAACATTAATAGGTAGAACACAGACAAATCAAATAATTATAGTGACTGTAGTTCAAAAAACAGAATTCATTTTCCCAAAACAGAGTTCCCATAGAAAAAACAAGTCTCAGTATGTGCAGTTACCACCTGGATTAAGATTTTTTTTTTTTAATGTAAAAAACATGTAACTGTGCCAAAGGAATACTGATAACAACCTCTGTTGCCTAGAACTGTCCTGGCATTTAGAAAACTATTGGAAAAGATAATACATGACAATAAATTTTTAGGCAAGCAAATGAAGGAAGTGTCAACTACTTAGATCTTTTCCTGGAGACTGTGTTCAGCATTCCTGTAAAGTTTTAAAAATGTCCAGATAGATTTTGTAATTATCCTAGTTTATAATTCCAATTAACAAAATGACAGTTTTAAAACCATCGGGAAGTTTTTGCAGGAACCAGAATGCTACAGAGAAATATGTATTCAATAGTGTGAAGAGTTGTAGCATAACGTACAGTATTTGACAGTAAAATGGGTAATGATAAAAACTGGTTTACTTGATTCTGCTTTAGAGCAGAAAACTCAAGAATGTGAGTAACATATCCAATTATCACTTATCCAAAAGTACATCAAAACCTCTGTACTTTTTCCATAGCTACAAAATAGGTATCATATAAGTTTATCTCACTGCCTGGCAAGGATTAATGTTTATAGTTCATGATGTCTAAGCGGTCAAATCTGCACTGAGATGCAACTACTTCAAAAGTTTTTAAATTTGACTTCCTATTGCGTGATGTACAATTTTAGGGTTTGGCAAGCCAGTGTTGTTGCCAAAGCAAGATTCTCTTACAGAATCAAGCTCTCAATTCTGTTTATCCAAACATTCAACTATTTAACTAGCAAGTATCTGAGAAATTAAGGCCAAAGCACTGTAGCAATTTCATAGAAATTAGTAGGAGAAGAAAAAAAAAAAAAAAAAAAAGTTCAGTATATTTTGTACTTCTGGGATAGCAGTTAACTACAAATGCACCCTGAAGACCAATCTCTATGGCATGTAGAAGCGTGAGACCTGCCTGCCTTTAAGTTCTATCGAGCTTGTAAAAGAAGCCGTTCCTCACACACAGTCCTTCATCTGCAATTATACAACAGTTCTGCCCTCAAAGAGGAGCTTGTGAGATCAGGACTATAGGGCATAGACACAAAAATGAGCAACTGTAGAAACCAGTCACTGAGCATTAGGTCATCTATAAAACGCATTTATATGCTCTCTGCCTCCAGAAAAGGCATACAAATTCTAGATACCTTAACCCACAATGACATTTAAAGACTATTTAACTCATTCAGTAATGTTTTGGAAGTTACCTTTTCTCTGTCTTTTAGTTTAATGAAACTAATGCTAAACTACATTTGCACTTACATCTCAGACTTGCAATAAAGAAAACATTCATGTTGTTTCCACAGATCTGCTCATAACACCGTAATGTCTGATAACTGAGTCCATATTCTTTAATATGAGCCATAATCTGCACTTACCCACACAAGCAGAGTAATTGGCTTGTTAGGAGACTGCTGAGAGATAATATCAAATAATTAGATACACTTCCTTCATATTATTCTCTTCGTCTTAATTACCAAAGAAAATCAATACTAAAATAGCATCTCCATTAAAGCATTTGTATTTTGAACTTTGTGTTCCAAATAGGTTTGTAAAACGAATAAAGACTTATCTGAGAGTGGATAACTTATTTTATATATATGTGTGTGTATGTATATATATATATATATATATATATATATATATATAGTTTTGTTTTTTTTCCCATACCACAGGGTATATTCCAACCCCTATAACACAAACAATTTTTTGACTGAAAACTTTTCTATGCCTACTTAAGGATCTAAGACCCATACACTTTGTCAGCATGATTATGGTTCAGAGTATTCCATGTAATATATCCTAATACTGGCTGGGGGTCTTTAGGAGGCATAAACTTTAGAAGAGCACTATGCTCTTAGTCAGTGCAACAGTAAATTGTAAATAATTTGCAACCAAACATCTCACTGAGAAGATAAAATCTAAAATGGCAAGGTCTTTTCCAAGTCTCATACGCTTAGAACATATTTCCCAGCAAAGGTTATTTCCAAATTAGAAGTCTTTTGCTGTCAAATCCCGAAAAATAATGTGGGCAAGGACACAAAAGCATTCTATAGCTTTACTAACGACAATGCTCACTGATCTGTGAATAACCTGAAAAAAATGAAGATTATTGAGTTACTTTACCAATCCATCCATCCATCACTAGAGAACAGGTTTCAGTATGATGGATTATTGCACTTCCCTGATGTTTATCCCAAGAAAGAGTTTCTCCTTAGGGGGAAAAACAAACAACTGATCCTACAAACAATCATGCTAAACACACTTGTCCATTTTGCATTCAGCTACCAAGAAATTGAAGAGAAATACATCAAGTTCACCTTTAAAAGACAAACTGCACAGAAAGTTCTATCATTTCATTGAAATTCATATAAAAACAATTAAGAGGAAAGCAGCACAGCAGCTACTCTTAGTAGTTGTTATTTTAATCAAGACCAAATACTACTGGCAAGTTGTTAGTAATTTCAAAACAAATGTTCTGGTCCAAAGTAAGCAAATTATCTTACGTGGTAAGAGATGCATAAATATGAAAATCACTTATTTTGAAATTAAAAACTTCTCTCTCAGATACCGCTGGTATTTTTGAAATCAGCTGTGATTCTTTCATACTTCCATAGAATTGCAGTTTTCCTAAGACTCAAATATGTCATAACTCATTGTCAAAAGAAATTAATATTGTTTTTTTCTTTAAGATGCCACATCATTTGATCAAATTACAGAAAAGTTATGCATATTGCTTATATGTAGAGACTTACTACTTATTTGCAGATTCAAATGAAAAGGATGTTATGCTGAACTTTTTACATACCAATTCTAAATGCATATTACATTTGGGTTTCTTAAGGTCTAGTCTTGATTCTAGAACACTAGAAGCTTCCTAGAAAACTTAACATGGACATAATTGGAAATATTAAGTACCTGGGACAACCTTCTAAGCTTCAACATTGGTAAGCAGTTAATAGCCCAAATATACGGGTAAAAACTGATTGCCCATTTTTGAAATACATACAGGAACCTTCCAAATCAATCACAGAATCCATCATATCTCAGCCTGGACTCTTAATCTTCTTGTAAATACAAGGATTGAAAGGGATGACCCATCTTAATCAGATCTTTATCACAAAATTACTACTGCCACTGGCTCTGACACAAAATGACTAATTTCAGCTAGAACCTGTAACAACTACTTAAAGGTTGTATCTCCCACCAAATGCATACACAATGTAAAAGTTCAAAGCCTATTTATAGGAAATGCAAGCCATTAATTGAATACCCATACAAGTCCGTGAGTCACTGTAGCTCCTATGGCAAAGCAGCAGCAGACCACCTATTACCATGACCACATCTGTCAGTTCTTGGATGACTTCTAACAAAGAAAAATAAATACAGGATGCATCACCCCTCCAAGCCTTTACGAGATGACAGATGGCTGTACAAACAGACTCTAATTCCCTCTAAAACTTCAACTACGAAAAAAACTGAACTACATCTTAGAAAGTATTTCCATTTGGATGCTTGTATTTGCAAGTGTCCAGAGAAAAGAATCTGAAAACAGATTGAAGAGAAATTAGGCACAGACTTGCCCAGAATTTGGAGTGTTCACAAAGCAAGCCATGATAAAAATAACAGAAGTGAGGTCACAGCCTGCAACTGACTTCTCAGCTAGCATTCAACCTATTCAAACCACACCATGGATCAAGAGAATCACCATTGAAAACTTCCAGGAAAACTTCTCAAGCAACAACTGAAAATAAAATGCATATTTCACTGACAAGAAACGCAGAAGTCAACTATTTACCATATTTCTAAAGCAGCACTTCCAAACACTCCTCAAAACTGTTAAAATAAAATAAAATGCTTGCTTCTGAAAAAAACAGAAAAACAGAAAAGTAGATAAACTAGTATTCGGCAAACAAAAATCTATAGTAAACCAAGCTGCCTTATTTCACCCCTAGTTACAAAGGAAAAATTGTAAGTTGACAATTTTAAGATTTACCTCCTATATCAGGAAATACTTGGGGCATTTCCTAATGTTTTCCAGAAGCAGGAAAAAAATACTAAAATCACTTTAAACAATCCAAATGTTGCATCAGTGAGGCCTTAGAGCTTACAATGATGCCTAACTGTAATTTTTCTTCAGAGATATTTTTTCAAGAAAATGAAAATTGTATTGCAGATTTGCAACAAACATGTTATCAGTGAACTGCAAAACACACAGATTTCTATAGCTGCCTTTCCTGTATTTCAGTGAAATGTTGGTGTCCTATGTTTACTGTACCAAATGAAAAGGTTTGGTTTGATTTACTCCAAGAATAAGATGCTATTTTATTTATTTTTACTAAGCATAACACTATTATTTAATTAGAAAAGAAAGAAGATAAGAGTTTCACATCTGTAAGTTTGAACCAAAGGAAGCTACTCATATACAGGCTATCAAAAGTTCTGCTGCTTATCAGCTTAGAATAACACAAGGCCTCCAAGGACCTTCCTTGTACCACGAATCCAATTTATGGAGACAGAAATCTCACATCTGTACCTCGACATATTGGGAGGTACGTTACAGTGATATAAAAGTTTAATTTTCTCTCCTAAACCATACCTGTATAAACCAATAAAGAACTAACACCGCTTTTCCTCACTCAAGTGTCATCAGTAGTTATAAAATGTTGTACTGTTTATGCAGAATTCATTTGGAATGCAAGGATGTGACTTACAAATGTCTTTGACTCATTCACATAAATATGCATGTATGCCATTTATAACAGTAGCCTTGATGAGAACACACAGTGTAACTGGCTGCAAGAAACGCTTAAGAGGTTTACATTAAAACAGAATACAGAACGGTGGTTAGAAATCACAGAACAGGTGACACCTTACTCTGATAACCTGGTGATAAAAACTGTAGGGTATGATGTATAGGTTGTTGCATTACCACTTCACTATACGGTCTGAACAGGATTCCTCAGTTTTATCAAGACATAATGCCCAAGGCAGACCAGATAAAGTAACTGCAACTAATCTGAAAAAAATGTGACTGCCTCCTAAACTGTTTATTTGATTACAAAAAAGACACTTTAAACTTCTTTATTTTTTAACGGAATGTTATGTAATACATTTTCTAAAAAACATAATTACTTCTTGTTTTGACAGAGTGGTTTGCTTAACCAATTTAAACACTCTCCTTATCATACTCATAAGACTTAGTATTCAACAAAACCAACCAACCAAAACAAACCTAAAATGCACTAAGCAATGGGTATAACTAGGAAGTTCAATTCATATTCCTGTGATCATGGAAGCCTTCAGTAAGAAAATTTTAAAAACTTCTAGACTCCATTATTGCTAACTCTTGAAATATATTGCTGTTATAGACAAGAAAATTGCCAGTGCTGGCTATCAAACAAAATGAAGCCAAAGAGCTTTCCAGAATGCAAGAAAAACTGTTTTGAAAAGAATCTACCTAGGAAGAAATGTAACTGAAATTCTAAAATTGTAGTTACTAAATTTAATTATTTTTTCACGTATGTGAAGGTCTAGTGAGACAGACTGCAAAACTTGTGCTTCTGTAGTATCACTGATTATCTTTTGATTTATTAATCTGTTGGTATCTGTTGGTCATGTACTGCTATCTAGTGATGAAGTCCTAAAAAACAGAAAAACATCCATAATGTCCATAAACACAAGTTCTATTGCATAACTATGTCCAGAGTCCTTACGTGAGGAAAAAAATTAAAATCTTTTTCACAAAATCTGAGTGCTTAATTACATAATCGCACTTTAAAAAAATATCTCTATACAAATATAGTTTAAGTTACAGATGAAAGTCTATTGACTAAAAGCTACCAAATAACATTTCTATTCATTACAGTACAGAAGAAAGCCTAATTACTCACTGAACTAAAGGAACCATTAGATAATTATATAGATAAATACTGAAACATCAGATTGGAGAATTCTGCATGGCCTTCACTAGTTGCTGAGGCCAAGTAAGACCTTCCACGATATGGCCAGCTGCTGGTGCCAACCACCTACTCTCCACAAAGTACAATAATTATTCCAGAGTATTTTATCAACACAGAAATGCATCCATCCTATATACTGCAACATAGGCTCAAACCACTAAGGTCATTCTTCTAGAAGTAGCTTAAGTACTGTTATAAAGAAAAACACCATCTATCTTGCAGACAAGTCAGGAAGATAACATCCAATGGCGTACTATAAAACAGAATTTCTTAATTGCAGCACACACGGAAAAAGCAGAATTTGTCCATCAAAGAACAAAGTAGGGACTTTGCACTGATATTTAACTGAATGATGTATGAATGCATCACTCAGACAACAGAACGGCCTCACAGTGCAATACCAGTTTTTAAATAGAGCTAATGTTTACTTCAGACCTACAGGTTACTACATTAAAAACCCACACAGAGCAGATGGAAAGGCTGCTTGCCAGCAAATGAAAAGAAAAAAAATAATCTCTCAGCCTTTTAAAAGCCAGCTGAACTGTTGGAAACAACTGAAAATTAGAACTACCCACTCTCTGAACATGTATTCTCGATGGCCCCCCAGAGCACCAGTCAACAATTCCCCTACAAGACCTATGACCCCAGCACACCTCTGGAGTCACACTGAAGTCACATCATGGCCACCGTTCAAGTGAAAGGGCTGAAGTGGATGTTGTAGTAGAGAACATATGGCTGCTGTTTAAGATGTTGGAATGTAAAATTGCAGTATGGCGCAGTATGGCTCAGATGGCTCAGGGCTTTAGGATGTCTTATATGCTGTTCAAGTCACAGATGGAAGCTTGTGGTCTATAGACACAGATCTATAAAATGATGCCAAGAGTAAGTGTATGATTTCATATCAGTTGACCTGAGTGGTTAAGTCTGTGATACAACAAAGGTGTCAGCATTGCATAGTTTTTTGCTTAGTAATAAACTGGACACATGGCACTACTTTGCTTCTTTCAGAAAAATCCAGTTCACTATTAAATACAAATCTATGAAAGGACAAAAAACTTTCTAACACTAAATGCACTCTCAGCAGAACAAGCAACACAAACTGGTAACATACATCCCCTTTTAACTTCAGGAAGATCGAAAGACACATTTTCTCAGCCTACCAATATGCACAGTCATCCTTTTGGACAGACACTGCTCCAAGTCTCATGTGCCAGTTTTAAAAAGGGATAGCAATGTTTTAAATTATGCCATCCACTTCCTAGCAGTTATTACCAAATGCAGCCATCACAACCACCACCCATTGCAACTTCTATTTGTAACAGAATGAAAATTGTTCCAAAGTATTAAAATAGCATAAATTACAACACTTCTGCTTTTCTGAATGAAACTCTTCAAAATCTAGTTTCCTGATGTCAGCAGCTTGGTGCTCCACCATCCTATAAAAGATTTCTTTTTCTCCCCAAATGGGCACCTTTTTTTTGAGAATTTTGTAGCCAATGAAAATATAAAGCAAATCAACACTAAATTGTTAGTAGGATTACTTTTATTGAATGACCTCCATCAGCATTAGGTTACTGAGAACTTCCTGTTTTGAAGAAACGTATTAAAGATAGTAGGGCCTACCTGCAAAAGCACTGTGGAATCTCGCCTTGACCATATAGAGGAAACAAAAATGGTGTATTGCCATAGCGGCCAAGGCACTGAAGAAATTTTCTTGTTGCCTGAAGACCTTCAAGAGTGCTACAATCAGTCTCCGAAACCATTGCAATAGAATGAAGAATGAAATGCTGCAAGCTAGGTGTTAACTTTCGTGTTCTTAAGAACTGAGCAAACGTACTGTTCTTGTAGTCTGAGGAAAAAGTAAAATCAGGTAAAGGATATAGCATGCCACCTGTATTTTCAGCTTAATTTTCAACTTAAAGTGTTTTTTTTTTTTAACTTTCTAAAAAAGTTCTCAAGTTTTTATCATATTAATCTTCTTACGTAACTCCAAATTACATCAAAAAAAGCTTTAAAAATATTTTAACTATCATGAACTTTTCCTATTAAAAGTGTGCCTTTCAACATATGTAATGATCTCACCAGGAGCAATTTTAAAATTCTGAAGTCTTTACATTAGACTAACCTGGTTCAAAACACTCCAAGTTAATTCTCAGGTTATTTCAAAGTGTAGGAACAAAATGTGTTTAACTATCTCTGGAAGTAAAATAAATTTAATTTCATTTAGGTACATGAGGTTAAAGAGGAAAATCGACTAACGGAAGGAAGGTGATAGACACCCACTCTCTACTTTGGCTGAGGCTTAAATAGAAGAATTTAAATTGAATTGGTCTGGAATTTAACATTGATGGTCTGGAAAAGGTCAGAGTATACTTTGAAAATGAATCCATAAAAATAAACAAAGTGAAAATACAGGAGAGCTATCCATATCGTGCATAACTCAGTGAACTCAGAAGACAAGGGTGTTACACTGTTCAATGAAACACTACCTTGAAATTCATCAGGGTGTTGTTCATAGTCCAAACAAAATGTCAAAAATTTCATCAGCATTCGCTTTTCCACCATAGTGAGCTGTCTGCTGTTGAAGACATCTGCTCTAGAACAAGGTACCTGGAAAATATTTTTTTTATTTTTACAATTTCAGATGTTGTCCATATTCTGGGTAGGAAAAGCATGAAACAACACTACAGCTAATTACCTTACAGATATTTTAAAATCCCGTCTTCTACTATAGCTAATTTCTTAAATATTTATTTCTATTTTCTATTATAACAATAAAAGTTATCTGCTTTCCACAAAGATATTCTGAAATCTTTTTCCTCCTCTTTTCCTTTTAATGTCTCTTCAATTTCACTTGCATCTCCTGTAACTGCAGTTTTAATGAAAACAGATTCCATTAATTAACTATGCCATATATCTCCTGTTGCCATTATCAGACCAATGATTTCTTTCCTCAGTAGCAGAGAGACAAATCAAGTCTATGCCAGGTATTTGAAAATCTACTACCTGTGAATCTTTAAGAATTAACTGCTGAGTCAGACCACGGTCTAAATATGTGATTAGACAAAGATTCATGAGAATACTTTACTGAACTGCACTTTTTAAAAAAAATATTTAGATATAACATTTACAAGCCCTTCTCATTCCAGGAATGAAATAAATATCAGACCATTTTTAACTAGTAGCCTGTTACAAAACTCTCATGAAAACAATTTCAAGCTTTTTGACTTTAAAAAGATGAGATTAAACACACACAGTACATTATTCTACGATACCTGTTCCACTTTTCCTTCTCGAAAGGCAAGAATTCTTGTAGCATTTTTGAACTCTGCATATCTGCTAACATTTGACTTAATCAGAAGGTCAATTAACAGACCTCGGGAGTAAAGCAGCTGCACGATGAACAAAAAAAAATATGGTGAGTAAAAAGAAAGTGCTTACATCAAAAGAAAATAGTGACATGGTCAGTATTCATTTGTAAGATATTTTCTGTAACTCTTCTTAAGTACACATAGTAAAGTAAAATCCCAATAAATGAATATCAAGACGTAATAGGTGCAAAAGAATATTAAATAAATTGAAGTGATCACACAGAGGCAGGCAGTTGAGCAGTCCATAGGAGAGAAGGGGAGAAGGTTTCAGCTTACTGCTCCTTAGGTTTTAAGAGTCTGGGGATCGTAGCTTAAGAGAATCATCTTCTGATGATTTTCTGAATTGTACACTATGTATCCTTGATCACTGTACTTTACAACCATCACTTCCAGGTATCAGTAATGCACGTGCCCCTGCCTAAGGAAATCATCACTATCTGTTTCTTAAATTACTTGAAACAATCCTGTTGCGTTTTCTAAATGCAAATTACTCAAACGCTCAGTTAAGGTTTAATTTTATGCTATTGCTTCATAATACGTCTACCTCTACTTTCTATAAACTACAAATATATTATGAAATACAGGAATTTAAGATAAAGCTTTACAGGAACACTCACTAGGACACTAGCAGAAGGTCTGTGTCCAAGTGCCAGAGAGAGATCAATTTCAAATTTTGCCAGAGAGCTGGTGGGGAGAACTATTTTTCATTTTTAAAATATCAAACACCTCCATTTAGATTGATTTTTTTTTTTTTTTAATGGTAGTAGTTAAAAAGAGCAGATTTGTAGATACTACCTAAATGCTAAATTTCAGGAAATAGTTACTTTTATGGTTAGTTTTCAGACTTATGCTTTATAGTCTCTTTGGTCATAAACAAACATTGAAGAGCAACATATGAAATTGCTTCTCTTTGTTATCATAGTACTAATGCTTGCTTACTTCTCCAGATAATGTATTTTTTGCTTCAAAGGTACTGTATCAGACCTCTTTAAAAAATGGTGGCTTGTTTGTTTGTTTAATTTCATCACATCAAGCAAAGCAAATGTACTCTGTCAGTAAGTTCCTACCTTGGAAACTAAATCAATATTAAACCTTCTGCCTTCCCTAACAATTTGAGAATACATAATTTTATTTGGTTCTTGAACAGAAACTTCTGATGGTGCAGCTTCAGCTTTTCCCAAATCCAGAGCGGACTCGCTTGAAGACATACTAGGAGAACTTTCATTCTCACAGTTTACTTCTGTATCATCCCCTTCTGCTGCACTTGCTGGATCCACACGTGCAGCCTTTTCCGGTTCCCAGCTCTCAGCCCTTGGTATGGCACTCTCCAGTGGTGGGCACTCTTTGTTTGGGTCCGGAGCAACCTCCTCAGCACCAGAGGCTCCAAATACAGGCAGCTTTGGTAATGCACCGGCTTCTTCAACATCTTTGGCTGAATCCTGACTGATTAAAAACACAAGGGGAAGAAGGAGGGGAAAAAAATCTTTAAGATTCTTTACATCTTGTTTAAAGTTTTGAGTCTGTGCCAGGAATGGAAAGCTCAAGCCCTTCTTAAAAAGCATTAGTTTCTTTATCCTGGACAAATCGGGTGTATCATACCCACTAAAGAATTCTGTTTCTTTGACTGAAAATCATTCAAGAGGAGTACTTTTACTGGGGAAAAATGCAAGAAAACACTTTTGTGTTCTTATTAAGTGAACTCAAAAGACTGAATGAGCTTAACATGAAAATCAAAGCTCCACTGGTGACACAGTACACATCTACACGAACAAAATGAATATATTTTTTAAAATGGAGTAATGCAACCTAAGTTTTTCCTAAGGAAAAAAACCCTCCAAAAACCAAAATGCAAAAAAGGCATTAAAGTCATTAAGCTTGGATATATTAAAAATGAATGTCACAGAAGAAAATACAAGTGCTTTATACAGCTAAGACTACTTTCCGTCTATTATTATAACAAGTCTTTTAGAGCAGCACGGAACTTTGAACTGAAGTTTACACTGAAATTTTGATTACTCTATTCTGCTCTTATCTTGCATTCAGTTTAGCTGCTCAAATAACAGCCATACAGAACAAAGTTCCCTCACATGGCTAAGTTATTATTTTCCATGTTACAAATTTGTTCATTGTTCTGATGAATTTCTAATATGCATATGATGCAGGCAGTCAGTTAAAAGGTGACCACACAAGTGCTATCAAGTCCATTTCCTTTTCACAATAAATTCTTTAAAATTCCTCTTACAAAGCAGACCTGCACTTTTAATCATATCTACTCGTTTTATCTTGAACTTCAGTGACATCTACCTTAGAAACTGGTACTTTTGAACTTAGAAGTTTAGTTTATACTACCAGCTGAGATGAATCAAATCAATGTCATTGTAAGTGAAAGGAGTTCAGCAATAATTTTACACTATCTTTTTATCTTTATACCACAAGCCATTAATGCACTGAATAAACAATTTAATCTTGGCTGAAAACTAATGAACTATGATTTTAAAGGTGACCTGCAAATGTACAGTACAAAATTTCAGTTACTATCAGGATGGTTAAAATTCACTGAACACCAAGGAATTATTCAGCACACAAAAAAATGCTCCTTCACGTATCTGTAGACTTAGAGATGGAAGGAAGAGGCACAATTTCTGTTCAAGTCAAAAATAAAAATGGGAAGACAAATCCTCTCCTTTCTTTAAAAGTTGTTCCTTGCTTATCTCCTTTTGAACTCAGGGAGCTTGTATGGGCTGATGAAAGTAAGAGTCTGGTGCATCTCAGCTTGAGCACAGCCACCAGGAAGCATTATCTGTGAATGGGGAAAAATATTGCCCTGGGAAATACAGTAATGGTTACAAGGAAGCACTAGTGAAAGAAGTCTGTTTCTGTACATTGATTTTTTATGTCTTCTTACTTTATACTGCAAGAATTAAATAACTATGAAATATAAAAGACAAAGTACTTTTGTCATTTGTTTTTAAAAAGTAATCTATGTTAAAACTACAAATGAAGGTCAATTTAATTTTGGGGTTCCATTTGGTTTTGTTTACTTACTGTACTTATTTTAAGGATTTTGGACTATGGTGTTAATAAAGATGTGTTAATGCAATAATGAAGAATATTTTTTATTCAACCCATCCTACAGTTTTTTGTAACGCAAAAATTCAGAGAAAATTCTTTCTAT
Organism: Oxyura jamaicensis; assembly: GCF_011077185.1. Lineage (NCBI taxonomy): Eukaryota > Metazoa > Chordata > Aves > Anseriformes > Anatidae > Oxyura > Oxyura jamaicensis. The sequence goes on from NC_048896.1 coordinate 2,841,010, forward strand.
CTCCTCCCAAGTTCAATGTAACAGTATGTTTAAAATGTGATTAAACTGTATTGTTATTTTAAAAAATCAAAATAAAATTTGGATTCACAATACGTTATCTTTTCAGTACCTCTGAAAAGCAGTTTAACAAATGTTGTATTTACATATTTTAACTCTATTCAATTCCATTTTAATGAATATGTACATTTGTAAGATTTGCATCTCTACACTTCATAATGAACAAGTAAAAACTGTATATAATCTAAATTCATGACATTCTTCCTATAGGAGGAAATATCCCTGAATAATGTAAAAACTGTCTATAAAAATCACTCAAATTGAACTTTTGTACCAACAATTATTCTCCTAATTCAGAAAAAAATAATACATCTGCAGACAAATTGTTGTGTAAATTTAGAATATTATCTTCTACCATTCATCAATTAATGGTACTAACAAAGGAATATCTTAAAATGAATGTGTCTTATTAATGCCTTGTAACAGCAACCCCTTCAGATAGGTCAAATGAAAAATTGCCAACCAGCTGGTTAATTTATTCAGCACAGGTGTTCACTATTTATTTTTCAGCCATTTGCCTTTTTTCAATACAGCTTGTTGTAGACACAGTATTCTTTTCCTTTGATGGATGCACTTTGTTCTAAGGCCATTCATTTCAGATTTGCACTGTGTATATTATACTGCTACCCAGCTGTTTATTCTTTCAAAATAAATGTTTAATGGTTACTTCATAGGAGTTATAAAAGTTAAGCAAAAACAACAGAATCTAGACAATGTGTAAATTGTCAGAAACACAATAATTGACTCTCTTGGAAAGTTTTGTGTTATTTTGAAAAACTTTTTCTTTGTTAGGTTTATCTATCTACCCCCTGCGTGTTGGGGGGGAGAGAGGGGGGTGGGGTGTTTTCTTTTGGTTTTGGTAATGATGAAGACAGACAGGATGGTACTGCCAGACTAAGTTAAAGGCTTAAAAGGAGAATCGGGACAAAATTGAAGACTTGAGTATAATGCTCACTTCAACAAACTGTGAAGTCGAGTGCTAGGGAACTTACTTTTGAGCCAGCCAACAATCAATAGCACATCTTCTTAGAAAAATCACATGTAAAGTTAAGAGACTAAGAAATGTTATCTAATATTGGCTCTGAACAGTATTTAATTTATCAATACACTATTCAATTGATACAGCTTTAAAACAAGCATTTTACCTGCTGTAAGGTTTAACAGCCATTACTCTGAAATAAAGAACTCTGAAATATTCTGTACCTGTGACCTTCAGATTGCAAATTATGCAATTTTTGTTTGTTTATTTTAAACTGTGATGATTACAGAAATAAATGTGTGTTTCTATATGAGTATGTGTCAGTGTTTCCTCCTGCTACCTATGATGTTAGCTAGAGGATTCAAGGTTAAACTTAAATATTTCTCCTAAAGAACCTTTCAGGAATTCTGCATAGTGTTCAGTTCAGTGCAAAACTCCAAAGATAAAAATAATGAATACAATATTCAGTTTTCAGTTGAGACCCCTCCCCCCAAATTCCCTTTACTATTACTATGGCTATGCACTACTCAACTGCTCAAGGTGAAATGCTTAAAGCCAAAAGCACAACATAATCATTTACTTGGGGCATACAAAATAATTTGTAGATTTTCATATTTATACTTACTCGCCAAAACAGAAAGCTTCTACATGTTCAATAGTTTTATCCTTCTTGTTAAGAGAGATAACTTCTTCATTCTCAAGGATCAGTTTTCTCCAGTCTTCACATTCATCACTGATATCTGACTTTTCCTTATGAAAAACAATTATAACTTTTTGTATTGTCTGGCTGCTATTAATCTATATAAATCTTTATATTCTCAAATAAACTGTTGTACCTTCGTATATGTTAAATATATATATGAAGAATTGTTTTTACTGTTTTAATGCTCTTTCCAGACAGATTTTTGGAATTAAATAGAGCTGGTTACTTTATTATAGCACGCTAACATTTGTATTACATTACTAGCTCTAGTGATCTGAAAATAATGGTAAATGAAATGCGACTTTTAGTAGAGATTTGAAGGTAAGCTTGAATACAATCTTATAAAAGACAGGTTTGTTGCACCCAGGTTATTTCCAAATTTTGATACAAAACTCTTCGAATGGACACCATGTTAAAAAAATACATTAATTTGTCTGAACAGGAATCTCTAAATCATATAACAGAAAACTGAGAATATTAAAGTTCTGAGACTGAGCAACTCCACTGATTATGCCAGAAGGTAGCAGCATGTAGTATCAGGCATGAAACTGAACTGAAAAAGTCCCATCTTGCACAGACCAACAAGCTCATAATGCTTCAGTAAATAATGCAACCAGCCATTTGCTGATACAGTCTAAGTGCTCACTCTCCTAAATAAATATAATCTTCAAAAGATTTCTAGTAGACTGTCATGAATTAGACAAACTTTGGTAATTGAAAAATACACTATCAAGATTCATCTTTTTGTCCTGGTTACAGAACATTTCAATGAAGGATCCAGTAACTACCTTTCTTACAGTTAAGAAGAATCAGCTGAAAGCACAAAAGAAAAACAAAAGATGTTGAAACATCAGTGTAGGACATTTGCAGAAGATGCTCAGAAAGGAATCAAAACTACAGTATAGTTGCTTCTACATAAATTCAAGAACCCCAAAAGTCCAACTCAGCACTAGACTGTTTGGTCTCAGATGGCAATTTACCAGGTGTATCAGCCTTAGTGTGCTAGGCCATATGGATGAGTTTTAACCAGGGAAGCTGGTAAGTAGGAACTTTGTAAACTTTGATTTGTAAAATTACCAAAGAGAAAGAACACAGTGATAATCTGTTTTATAATAAAATTATGCAAACAACTGGGATTAAATATTAAAAAAGGTTAAAAGAAGTAATCTGAGAATTTTTTACCTGATTTTCTTTAATCCAGGACAATAATCCTGAAAAGCTAAAACTGGCCCAGTTTCCACCATAGTAATTTCGTCTGCAAAGAAAAAACAACAGTGAAAATTGATGAACAGAAATCACAGCTTTTTCAGATTTAAGGGAAAAGAAAAACAACCAAGTTTTGAGGCATTCAAAATATTTTTGATGACAGATTTTACAGGTGCAGTGTACACAAATTGGTATATTTCAAAATCCTTGATCAGATGTAAAATTTCCATTTTCATTCATTTCTATTCATCTCTGACCAAATAAACTGTAGTTCAGTATCAGGTTATTCAGATAGTAAATTAAATAATGCTGAGAAAAGCACACAGAATGCTGCAAGTAAAGAAAAAAAATAGATAATACTGCTTTTTTGGCCAACACTGACTCAAATATGTACATTGCTATAGTCATCTTTACTTAATGTGGAGTCAAACTAGTCTGCCAGTTTCAATTTTGCCCTCAGAAAAGCCAGTTAAGGCTTTATACTCAACAGTTTCAAGTTCTTGGGGGACTTGCCAGCTTTGACACAGGAACCCAGCCATACAGCTTCTGACTGAAGCTGATTTGAAAGTTAAAACCATAGCACTGCGTGCCTCTAAACTAACCTGAGGTGGATAGGCAAAAAGGTTAAGTAAATTCATCTTGGCTGCAGACAGTAGAACCCACATCTCCCTTACCCATTATGTCAAGTGACAGAAAGTTCACTCTATTGTTTATCTGCTGTTTAGCGAACAGATTACAATAGACTGTTAAGATTCTCTGGCAAAATCATCATTAAGCTGCATATACTGTAGGTGGAGCCAAAGGAACTGATTTGTAGAAAATGATCGTATCTCCTTGACTATTTTTCAGTTAATATATATCACCTTCTGCCTTGAAAACATTAGTTTACCTGCTTTAAATCAAAGGAAATCAATAGTTCTGCTGTTAATCAGATCCGTTTCTGCATTCCCTTTTATTTTTTTTTCTACCAGTATTTCTCTAAACATTGGCCGTCTGGATGAATTAACTTTTGTTACCATGCATACCAGATCTTAAATATTTAACATCTTAGATAGGAAAAACTGCAATCGGAGCAACCGCATTTGATAAAATCGATAGTTCTTACAAAATAAAATGGTCAATTAGGGTTTAACTCTGTTCTCTGGCATTGTTGCTGGCACCTCAGGAGAGTGCAGGGTACCAAAACTGCCCTCCTGAATGGCCATCTAGTGTTACCGCATACGCTAAGAAGAAACATTTAGGAAGGAAGGTAGTTTTGTATTACAGAATAATGAAGACTGGTAAACCCAACAAACTTAAAATCTTATCACAACCACCTCCATTTCTGGATTGTAGAAATAAGTACAATAAAAATGAAAACTTCAATTTGGGGTTGATTCTACTGTTTAAGATGGGGATGTTTTTGACAAGGCTTATCTGTGCTGACAAAGACTTCATTAAGAGTGTCAGCCCCTTTACAGCACCAGAGGGTGATGCTCTATACTATGTTGCTTACTTAGCATATGAAAGACAGATGTCTGCTAAACAATGCCTAATTGTTCCTGACTAGAAACTGACCTAAAAAAGCCTTTCAGCCACTGCAAGGCAATAGTGAAGAACATAAATAGGCCATCATTTGAAAAGACAACAAAATGCAGCATTCACTGAATGAGGGTGGCTTCAACTGTTTAAGGCCATGAACAGGAAGGACTCAGGGAGGACTCAGTCTGTACTTTATGGATACCCAAGTTGTTTATCCTGCGATTTGGTTATTCCAAGAACAGCAGCTTCATTTGCAGATCTGTTACCAACCAGAAACTCTAATACTCTATAGAAATGAGTTGGTACCTACCTCTTTATGTGAATGATGTGGGCAAGGCTTAAAAAGTAGGTTTAGTATCATATTGATTACAAAGTGACAAAGATTAAACGTATTACGACATGCCTGATTCCGCCAGATTTCAGTCTGTTTAACAGCAACTTGCTGTTGCTTGCCCCAATAATTGTAAGCTTTGTTTTAACTGTCAATAGTGCAGATCAATTTCTTCCTCCTTCTCTCCAAGATTCCACTGAATAAGAAGTTCAATACCCATATATTATCTGTCGCTTCCAGAACTTCCAAAAAACTCACAGCCACAAAGATTTATTTTTCAGGGAATCTGCTGCTTTAGTTCCAAGTTTCCTTGAATATGGAATACAATTTGGCTGTCAGAACAAGCAAGGCCATTGATCACAGAAACCGCAGAAAACACCTGCCTAAAATTAGGACTGCGTTTCTTGAAACTATACCAATAAAAATTCAAGCATATTTAGAATTAAAACTTTCAGTAAGAGAAATTGATATATTTTCACAGAAAGTTATGAGAGTTTGTTTGTGAGCTGCCAGACATCTTTGATGTAAACATTCCTCTGTTCATCAGGTGGATTTTCCTTTGAAACCGCTTTCCTTTTTAACCACCACTGATGTGAATCAATCTTTTCAACAAAGCACCACATAATTCTGCTCTGAAGCTCAATCAGTTCTGAGAAGATGGTATGGTCTTTCTCAAACGAAAAATGAATCACAGCTGTCTTTCCTCTCTTCTGGCATCTGAGCACCATTCCCAAGTTACAGTACACAACCTCCAATATTAATCTTCTCTGGAAGCATCAACTTTCAGATATTTTTTTTGTTGGAATTTTAATTATCTCACCCTACGTTACATGATGAATCAGGATTGCTTAATTTTCCCATCTGAAAACACCACAGTAAGAAGGTAGACAAGGCATAATTATTGTGATAATGAGGAAAGGTTTTTTGGAAAAGTTTTGAAGTAGAAAGAAAAGAATCGACTTAACGGCTTTACAATTTGGACTCATTTGTAAACCAGTATTTTTGTTATAATTACCCAAAGATGAGCTAAAACAAGGAATTATTTAAAGCAGTAGTCAAGATCAAAGCCTAATTAAAGCTGAAATATTGTCCCAACATCACTAAATATCTCCCTTCTCTTGCTATATTAGCTAACTACAAAGACAGATTTTCCTTTTCTTAGGGTTATAATTCAATTATCCTCTAGGTAAGAACATGAAACATTGCAAACACAATTTTGTGAAAACACATTTTGAAGAATTAACAATATAGTTAGAAAATATTTTTTTCTGTCAAGTTAGAGAATGCAAGTTTACTTTATGCAGCACAATTCATTTCCTAAATGCTAGTTGTTCAAATCTCCTTTATCACTTCATATGGATTAAAATACTCTCCTTTTAGTTCAGATTTTTCAAATCAGGAATCTGTATTTTAGAGGTAATGTCAGAATTGCTTATGCTATTTTACTAATTTTGGAAACGTAGCTGCAGTACCTCTACAAAAAGCTTAATTCTCACTTCTCCTACATTAGTTTGTGTTTGTTTGTTTGTTTGTTTTCCTCAGTTATTAAGACCATTTTTTTCTACAAATACTTTGAAAGCATTGGTAAATCCCTGCCTGGAACAGTAAAACTAAAAATCATTTCCATCTACTTAACATTCTTGCAATTTGAACCAAGAGAATACCTAACGGTACTTTTTGAAGACAGACTGCAATTTCAGAAACCCAAGACTTTCAAAAGCATGAATTACACAAGTAAAACATAACTAAGAGCAGAAAAGGTATTTCATGGACTACTCCTGTAGCGAAGACTGCCCCTCTGAATGCCATGTCCCTACAGCCACGGTGCAACAGTCAAAACTGGTGATGTCTGAAACAAAGCTGCTGATGCCTCGTGATTGCTCCCAAGAGCTGCCTCTATTTGTCTGTCCTGCATTTGATCTTTCAGAAAGGAGTCTCCTGCCATCAGAGTAGCTGTCTTTTGCACAGGAAGTTACTGCCACATCGATTTTAAGGATCTGAAAACAAAATGACCTCTGCTTCAAACCCATAAAGTTTCATGCGCTAGCTATTAAGAACACAGATACTTATTTGAAATTCCCATTCTGCCGTAGTAACTGTGTTTTGGAGCATGAAAAGTTTCCATGCTTTTCAAGAGAAACAGTTAACCTAAACATAGCTTGAGATCCTCCAGCTCAACAAAAGGGGGATGACGGTAGCCACTGGTACTACATTAATTACATTACATCCTAGATGCTGAAAATCAAATACAAAATGTAGCTAAACGTGCCTCACCTCTAATCCCCCATCCTCAATAGCCAAACCACTACACAATTATATTTGTATAGAAGAAAATAGGCAAACAACCAAAATTAGAGAAGATAGCAAACCACCACGAGAAAATCCTATGCGTACGAACAATTACTGTAGGAGGTACATTCACTTGAAGTAACCAACTTTTAGTCTTGATTTGCCTTCTTTTGGCAACTTTGAGTTTAAAATAGGTGCCAATCTCCACATTTTAAATTGCAAATTACTTCTCTAAATCACTTAATATCTATCCTTGAAATTTCACATGTCAACAGCTCATTAATATCTACAGTAAATGTAGCTCTCTAAAAAGAACCACAGATTTTACATTTATTGAGACAGATAGCTGGCACAGAGAAATAGAGCTCCTTCAATTACTATTTGGCAGAAGCTAACTTTAGTTTAAAATCCGTCTACAGGAATTTATGGCAACACTGCAGTGAAGTGACTATTTTGAATAAGATTAGCTACTGTTGATGGCAATGCTTGGACAGTGTTTATAAATCAAACTTAGAACTTAGTATTTTATAATAGGCCACTTCAAAACTATCTACCATAATCACCTATGCAGTATATTATGATAAACGCAAACAAGGCTGGAGATTAAAAGTAATAAAATGATCCATACAAGGTAACGAATGCAAGCAAACTGTAAACAAAGACTTTATTCATATGTTTTCTAAACCTTGTACTTAACCTAACTCAGACCTTTGCAGAGAACATGAGATAGAAATTAATCCAAGTAGTACACCTAACACAAGTATTTCAGTAACCCCACATCTTATTTTCTTATGGTTTGAAAACAATTTAAACGGATGATTCTGCAAGATAGGAACAATGTAGCCTGCGATATTATAGAAAGTGATATTCTGAATATAAACAAGCTTTTTTTGTTCATCAACTTTAAATTATACTGTTATCTCAGTGAAATTATGCCTGAAAATTTACCTAGAAATGATTTATTAAACTAGACATATAGTAGCTAAAATTAAAATGTTGTAATTCAGATGAAGCCTTAGAAAGCTTGCCAGAGGTCCAGTTTTTCACCTGAAATTCAAATGGCATCAGGTTTTTTTCTGTATATTTTTATTTTTCCAAGAGTACTAGCTGACTCATACAAGAAAAGCAAATGGCTTGAAATGCTTCCCTGTTTATGGGAGGTTGTACAGTACAAAACTGTGTATTTTTTTGCCAAGATGTGGATTCTTGACCATCATTAGTTGAGCAGATGCACTAACTACAGTAGCAACTACTGCTATAAGAGAAAACCACCTTTGTTAAGAACACTTTCTTCCAACCCAAAAAGCTCATGGCCTGCGTAAGAGTTGGATGATAACTTCACAGGAGAAAGGAAGCCTTCACTCCCATCATAAAAATAAGAACACGTGTGAATGTAAATGAACATGTTTAAGTTATTATGGCAGAACAGTGAAATGCGAGAAAAACCAAGAGCTATGAGGTAGATGCTTATTTTCTTTAAAATTATTAGACTCCTGAGAGCTTTCTTTCAACTGAATCATTAATTACATTAAATATGGAGCAGCAATATAGGGCAGCAATCACTGCCTCGCTGTGCATTATCCCATTGTGATGTAAAATACCAGCCCATTTCATAACTTTTTTCTTTACAGTTTAGTCCAGGGACCCTGTAGACTCATTATGCTGAGCTCTTAACCCAAACTCCTTCCTTTGGGTAAAAACTACTGGCTCTGAAGTGCATCACCTGTCCTCACTCCAGTCCTAGACAGGAAGCCAGAGACTGTGGACAGGTTATCAGCCAAGTGAGCAATTGCAAATGGCATTTTATGCAATGAGTATAGTGAGCTAACCTCACAAATTTTGAGCTTATGTATGAGTTGAAATCAGAAAAAAACGTACAATAAATTCTGAGGTCCTTTCAAGGGCTGTAGGCAAAAGAGATTACAGAAGTTTAATCTTGAACCAATACAGTTTAGAGAAAATGAAGTGAAGCTCTTGGTGTGAAGCACAAGGAAAACTGAAAACATGTATACCATTCATGGGAAAAGTCTCTAAACCTGGATGCTGGGTACCCAGGTGCATATTACAGAAGTTTAGTGGAAAGGCAAGAAGTCAAGAATGAAGTAAAAATGAAAACTATGACAACCTTGTCGTCATTTTTGGCAAACAACTAACAATGAGAGCATCTGAGCTCAGAGGAGTCTTGCTGCTACCACCACCTCAAAACTACCTGTCACTCTCTCTGCTGAAATGCAGCAGGAACCTGCTAGAGAAGAAGTAACAGGCTTTTACTGATTATTAATAGAGTTACGATTTTACAGTTAAACATGTAAGATTTTTTTCCAATTCAGGTGAAACTGTACCAGATTATCCACTTTGCTCACATGCACAAATATTTACCACAGCTTATCTGAAGTGCAGAAAATTGTTTAACATTATTATTTTATTTTTTAATAATTTTAACACCAGGTGAACACAAAACACAAGTCCTGAAGGACATGCTGACCTAGACACAGTTACACTTCTAACCCGTGTAACTCTTATAAAGGAAAAGTATTGGAGTAACTTACGAATCAACATGAAGAACTCTCTGGCCACTTCTGGCACATGCTGCTGCAATAATAGACTCAGGCAAACCTGAAATGACACATGCAATTTTTAGATCTTAGTATGTTAAGATACATTAAAAAATGAAATAAAAGTATAAATTAGTCATCAACAGGCAATTCAAAAATAATTCAGTGAGTCACTGAATTTTTTTAATACTCTTATGCAACTAAAATAATGAACACTTTTGTGTTCATTAACATCTTCCTATTAACACCCTACTGAATGCAAATTTTTATTTTTACTTTTTATTTTTCATAATAGTAGGCACATAGCACTTACAAACACTACAGCCTCAGAGTTAAAGCTTGTTACCAATTTCATCTCTAGATATCTTGTTGCCATAAGCAGATTGAGAACCTGCCTGCATAATGATACCTAAATTTTAATGGGATGCTCTGTAATCGTGTCCCCTCTGATACAGACTTGTATTATCTGAGGGCATTTTGTGTACTTTTGTTCACTTCGAAGTGCCTGACAATGCTATGACTGTGTCATAACCCGTTGAAATAGTGTTTTTAAATTACTAAGCTTATGTTAGATGTTGCACGCCCTGGTTTGTTCCCCACTGGAGGGTGTGAGGGTATAAAACAGCTATGAAGGCATTAAACAACTGTTTAAAGGTAGCTGATGTCCTGCATGGTGCTTTCTCCTCTGTACTGCCTGCTGGCAAACATACCTAGTGTGAACAGGTCTCGGAATTATACTTGCACTTTGTCTGAGATGGAACTGATTGGTTTGCTCCATAAGAGAGTGCCAAGGAGCACACCCAAAATTCTGCATGCAGACCAAGACTTGTGTGTAAACAGAAAAGCTCAACTGACAGCGCAGGCTTCCTTTCACTTCACATTTCAAAGGGGTAATGTTAGGGACAGGGTGAATGTCAGATGGACATCCTTGAAGTGCTACCTCTATCAAAGTGCCCCGTGTCACACAGTTACGCTCTAGAAAATCTGTTTTCACTATATTTAGAAAAGTAGCAAAATAAAGAAAATGTCTAATGATATTTTTCCACTAGCAATGCCCACCTGGAATGACATGGTGTGGGTGGTTACACTGGACATTTAGTAAATAAAGTAGACTGTTTTCTAACTTCTATTCCCCTTCACTAGATATTTAGATGCAGTTAGGTAACTTGGACTTATAACTAGATTCAAAGCAGAAGTATAGCTCCCTATCTAAAACCTCTTTTTAAATGACCTATTGGCTGTTTAAACAGGTAATTCAGTAAAAGCGATTAACATTCTGCAGGATTAGTATTAGGAGACACTTACGGTACGTATTCAATTAAGGGAATGAGATTAAAAATAAGTGGAAGAAATGATCTGATTTACAGGGCAGCCCTGAAGCAGCTGTACTAGTACAATGATGCGAGGCACAAAAGCAAGTGGGAACAGCCGGTGTGGCGGGGCACACACAACTTCGGCTAGCTGCGTGCCGAACAACATCTTGATGAGAATTTCAGGCCTGCAGTCGTCTCTCTCTCCAGAAAAAAGACTAGTGCCTTCACCAAAGAATGAATGGTCAGCACGCTGCCAATCTGACTATTCATTTAAAATACACAATTAAGTATGTTAACGGACTATTCTTAGTGCTCTATGGAGTAAGAAGCTGTTAGACTGAAGTGCAATGTACATATTTAACACACTCACAGGCAGGTTTAAACCATTGTAAATGGTTGAGCCACTCTTTATTAATTCTAGAACCTGAAAAGCGGTCTGGAAAACATCTACCAGGATTTAGATAGACGAGATCATAGTTTCACAAACATTTTAAGCTAGCTGAGGCAATCACAACCATGCAAATGAAAAGGTTCACGTCCCTACCCCTGATCTTTGGCCACTCCTGGCCCTCCTGCCATGTGAAGTAAAGACCTGTGCCGTGACGGCGTTCTGTGCAGAAGTACCAATGCTTGCACCAATACCAAGAAGGAGGTTTAAGACTGGCAAGACAAAGTTACCAGGAAAATGGCTATAATTATAACGCAACACCAAGATGCCAAAATCAGCACGTTCAGTTTATTACCTGTATCTTGTATTTACAACACGTCATCCTTTGACAGCACAGATTCACTTTACAAACCCTAAATATACAGGCTCACCATGGAACTGAAGACACTTCCAGCATTACAAGCTACTCCCAATATAACCTGTATGGCACAAGGTGCTTCTGCTATGCTCTACTTAAACTGCACATGTCATTTCTGAGAGGAGTATGAACAATAAGCCTACCTGACTTTTGGGTGAAGAGAACCTACATCAGTAATTGCAGAGACCTATGAAATGCCTTGATAAAGACTCCAAAAATGAGTTTTTTAAATTAAGAATTCAATATACAGACTATTCTGAACAAACAGACAAGAAGAAAACATTTAACTGTAGCACATGCTTCAGGACTGTCACAAGCCGTCTTGTGACATGCACAAAGCCATCTTGGAAAAGCACCTCTACATTCAGCTGCCCTCCAGAAGCATTTCTACATACATATATATCACGTTTCATTTCTCTCCATCTATTAACTACCTGGAACAGAATCCACTGCTAGTGTTTTGTTTGTAGCTTCTGAGAAGGTTTTCCTCCCCTCATTTGGGCACAGAGATTATTACTCAATGGAACTGAAAAACTTGTTTCCCCTTCCTTATTGATAAAAGCCACTAAGAAAGTGTTGTAAAACATCACCAAGTGCTGCCTGGCTGACCAGGACTGGAGTTATAGCTACTAGGGCATAACTGATTGCTTTAAGCTTGATCCAATTGATACTGTGTTGGAGGTCTGTTCTTCCATTAACCTTGGATGAAATTGTTCCCTGAATTAGCTTCCTCGCTCTTGAAAGCTGGCATCAATTTTCTTCACCAACACTTTGCTTCTAAGATACTGGGGCCTCCTGAGTACCCACTGGCAACAGAATGAGAAAGTATAGGAAAAGCAAAGCCCATGCATTTCAGCTTTTGGAGAGGCTCTTAGAACAATGTGATGGAGCAAGACACCATTTATTCTTAAGTGACAAAACCTCCGTAAACCAAATAAGTTCAGACTGTGCCTTGGGCACCAGTTTCTGAATCCTATTCTCAAAGAGAAATAAAGCTCCACGGAAATCAGAGAGCTCTGTCAAACGTAAGTTCCTGCTACACGCGGCCAGGGCTTTATGATGGTTACTTCACAAAAGCTCTTTCCCAGAAAGGCAGCTCCGGTAAACAGCCCATTATAGCACAGTTACACACAGTCCCTCTCTACTTAAGAAAAAATAACTACTCTTGGGAAAGCCTCCTCAGAGAAATGGCAGAGATTTGTTTCTTTACAGCACATGAAGCCGCACTGTCTCCAACAGGATGCTCACATGGCTGAGCAAAATAGGCTCCGTTCAGATTATTCAGTAACAGAAAAAGAACTGTTCTCATGTGGAAATGGTTTATTGTTCTGAACTTTGATTCTCCAAGAACTTTAAGCTGAATTACATTCAAATTTTGAAATACCCAAGCTATAGGGCAGAGCAAACTCCAAATTTATTGTTCCCAGCTTGGTCTTAATGTAACAATTTACTACAAGATTCAAGTGACTGCAGGAAAAAGACTACACCCCTAGCAATGATTCTCAAGTTTCACTTATGCCTAGTGAGTAAATAATGCTGGGTATCCCTAAGCTGGTTTTCCTCATAGAAGACTACTTTTGACACTTTCTGTCATTCATCCCTCTTGGGGAACAGTCAGCTTCTGGTTTTCCTTGCTTAAGGGATGAAGGACATGGTGTTAAAACCTGATGCCTTATATTTTTGAACAGATAGCTGAGTAATGATTTGGATCCAACAACTTTCATCAAAACCCAGCAAGATCTAAACAAGAACCTACATTTCCTTTTAGATTAAAAAAAAAAAAAAATGCACTGCAATCAAATCAGTAATCAAATTACTGGGTCAGAGAAATCTGCCCTCTGGTATAATTAATAGTAACCAGTACTTTACTACTAAGCTACTAGGTGTATTAGTTACTGTGAAACACAGCACACATTTCATTTTATTTTATCTGAAATTAAAAGGGCTACTACAAGACAATACTTTCTCAAATAAGGTTCCAAAACCCAGTAATTTTTAGCTTTCTGGTGGTATTAGCATGAAACAAGAAGTCTGAAGAGTAATTGCATGATCCAATGACAAGCAAGCAGCAACAGATCCAGACCTCAGTATTTGATACATAAACATCTGGCAGCGTAAGAGGGACTTATCTGGAGGAATAAGGAGTCCACACGATTCGTTAGAGTATAAATTTAATATGCTGACTCAGAAGTCCTTCGTATTTTAGGCAGAATCAATACAGAAATAGCAGTGCTTGTTATCAAGATGCATAAAGACATTCATTCTGTGCTTCCTGGCCGTTTCATATTTTAGAATGATTACACTTGAAATATTTGCATACAGTCCTGTGACTCGTTTAATATTTGTTAAACAGTCCTGTGCTGCATTTTTCTCACCAGGAAAAACAGAGTTTTCCTTCCTGAAGGACAACTGCTTAGTACCAGTTGAAATCTAGATCATCACTCCTTAATCTCATTGCCTTCTCTTCCCACTTACTCACCCCCATTTCTCAGCTCCAGCACTAGGGAAGTTAGCCTCTCCAGCTTCTCAAGGAAGCAATGTTTTAAGATTTCCCTAAAGCAAGACATTACATCTGCAGACAGATAAAAAAAAAAAAAAAAAAAAAAAAAAAAAAAAAGGTAAAAAATGAGGGATTTTACTCATCAGTGACCTGTGTGTCACTAGTGTGTTCTGACAGGTAGAACTCCATAGGCACATCTCAACACCTATCCAGACGGCGATACATTCACATGGGTCAGTGACGCTGCCTCACTGAAATCCAAATGCAAAATCAAACCACAGCAACTTCTAAGCCTTTCTTGCATTGGTCTGAGCTGACTGCTGACTATGTACTTGCCCTTCTGTGCCTGGACTTCTTCAATCTTGTTGGAAGGACACTGGGAAAAAAAATGCAAGCAGCCAGAACTGTAAGAAGCTGGCTCTGATTAACTAACAAGCACAGTAACACAGCTCACTTCAGCACGCATAAACTGAAGTTGGTCCTACAAATTTTTCTGGTACTCCACGTATTTGCATGATGCGCTGAAAACTGCTGGAAGAGATTGCAGGACTCTGTCAGAAGCAGTTGCAGCACCAGAATAAAGTAATCCAGAAAGCAGACAGTATAAGCACTAGGTTCATGACAAGCTTATGATGAAGAATAAAGTCCACTTTTCACAGCACTAGCTTTCACTGTGGCCTGTCTAACCATGATGTCGAGTATAACCTTCTTGGATACCTCAGAGGCAGATTAATCTCAATAAATCTTACAGATGTGGCTGCTGCAAGCTGACCTTGAAGCCTACATCGGCTTGATTCCAGCAACCTCTGATCAAGATAGTCTCTATTACAAGTTTTTGGACCTTTGTATCGAACAAACTCAGCTATACTTTCATTTTCATGAATATGTTTTGTAAGTGAATACAGAACTAGCTACACATACAGTTATGATATCAATTCTATTTTTGAGTTTGACACAGCAACATGAAAAGTAGAAATGACTGCTGAACTAGAAAGCTTATTTCTTCAGTTTTAAGAGCCAGTTGACTTTAAAAACGCTACAAAATAAACTGGAAGTAATAATTCACCTCTGTGTAATCAAACCCTAATTTTCAGGATTACGCATTCGTCTCTTAGGATTAGCAGCTCTACGTAACACTGCAGAGAAGCACTGTGTCTTCAAGTGACTTTACATGGATAAATTCAATGCCCCAAGCAGTTTATAAACTGAACAGCTGCATATACGTGGAAGCATCTCAGTTCCGGAGTTTTTTATTGAAAGCTTTTCTCTAGTCATCCAGCTGGTAAGCTTTTACAGAATTACACAAGCTTCCTTTTGAAAAGGTTTAAATGTTTAATTTGCTTCACTGTATCTACTAAATAAATCACAAGTGGCTTTTTCATAATATCAAACGTTGAAGGGAAATATATTCAAAATGCTGGGACAGAGACAATTTCAAAACAATCTTCTGGAGTCAGACAGTTGACCAACTGCAATAAATTCTGTTTGTATGTGAACTTCTAAGAGATGAGCAGCTGATCGTGAAGAAGCTCACTGAATTTTCATGCAATGTTGTAAATGGAACTTTTACATTTTTTGGCAAACGAAGTTAAGCTACTTACTGCATGTAACATTTTTTAAAGTTAAAGCTAGCTAATTGAAATTAGTAAGAGTTTTGATTAATTATACTGTATGTCCATATTGCAGAATAACATTGGAAAATGTTTTTTCATCACAGCATACAGTGATGTCACAGAAATGCCAGCCCACTAAGACAAATAAGCAATGATAACTGGTCAAGTAAGGAGCCTCAAGTAAAAAGTTTCTTATTCTACACTATATCATGGGATGTCTAAGAAACATAATCAAGGTAATAGATTAAAAAACTACTATGCCATTTGGCAGACCAATTTTTGAACTACAGGTGAAAACAGATTACTGCAAGGTGACAAACTTTACTTGAACGGAACAGCAGCTTTGTTTTTCACAATTAGAGGTTTACTTCCCATAGAAGGATAATTTTTGAAGAAGTATCAAATCCGTGTACTTTGATATAAGCAATTATGATATAGATAAGCACATCAGGATATATACATACTCCCCTTAAACCAAATCTATTAAGAAAGAATTAGAACAGTTCAGTCGGAAGGAGCCTACCAAGATCCCTGAACCCAACAACAGCACCTCCTGGGAACAGCAAACGTGCTGAGGATGTGCTCCACTCCTGCCCTCAGATCACTGATAGATGTGTTAGGCGGGACTGGCCCTAGGACCGAGCCTGGGCAAACACAGCTGGCACCCAGCTGCTGGCCAGATATACCATCCACTGCACCCCTCGGAGCCCTCCTGCTCATTGCCCAGCGTGCCGTGAGCCTGCTCATCTCCCAGCTGGACGTTTGGCCAGGAGGACGCTGCGAGGGGCAGTGTCAAAGAACACAGATGAAACCCAGAAGACTTGTGTCTTAGAAAAAAATAAAGTTGTATTAAATTGTAAGTAGATTTTATAGCAGACACTACAGCTGAGTCTAATCTTTAGTCTACAGCCAAAAGCAGTGGATTAAAAATATACATATAAAAAGAGCAAAGCACATACATTAAAAGATGAGCATAGTAAGACACATGTTAAAACTTCTATTTTTATCCTAGTCTTCTAATACCTTAATCTTTCACTTCTTTTTCTACCTCCCTGCAGGAAGAAAGCCTACTCTCCTTGCTCCATATACTGACATTTTTAAACATTTCATAAAAGGCAACTTGAAAAGTGAAAAGTTTATTTTCCTAAATTAGCAATTCCATCTAATTATCTGTGTACCAACAAAGACTATTACAAAATGCTTTGGTTGGTTTTACGGCAACCCCAGTGCACCAGTAACCTGAAATACCTAAGTTCTTGGAAAAGGACTGGAGAAGAGTCACATGCTGATAATTTAACCAGGAGAATGACATTTGTAATTGGAGACAGAAAAAATTGTTCTCGATTACTTCCGATTCTTTTTGATTACTCCTGATTCTTACTTTTTCAAGATCAGCAATATAATCTGAAAAATCTGGAAAAGTTACAGACTGAAAAGGACAGTAAAAGATTCACAAAATAATTTTCTCACCAGAGCAGCAAGGGACATTTCACAGTATCTGGGAAAGACTCCCATCTGAGATCTCAGTGGGAGTCCAAGCCTCTAAGAAGGCTGTCATGGCAGCTCTGCTCTACAAGAACATTCAGAATTGCAAGCGTGCCAGAAAAAAAATAAAAAATAAAAGAATTAGCCAGATTAAAAAAAAGTTGGTAAGAAGATAAAGGTATGTTTAAAGAAAAAAAAAAAGTGGAAAGGAGAATGCTATGCCAGTGTTCATTTTGTTTGACACTTACACGGACAGGTAATGACTTATTTGCAAACAATCATAATAAAACGGGCCTATTTCCTCCTCAGAAACATTAATATTACAAACCTGTGCCACTGTTTAAGTCCACTATGACCACGGGCATTAAAAACATCCACCTTCAGCTGGCTTTCCTTTTAGTTTCTATTGTACAACTCTAAGGTGCTGATGTGAAATACAGACTGTGTGCATATATAAGGTAAAGTAACCAAAATATCAACCCAGAACCTGTTAGAAAACATTTTGGTCACATCCTAAAACCACCCTGCATCCATAAGAGCATTAGGAATAATTCACTTTTCAAAAATTTATTTTTTTAAAAAACCATTCTCCTATGCTAACCTCATCACTCCCATTATAGTATTTAGGTTAGTTTTTCATGATGTATTTTTTGAAATTGTCTTAGTATCTGGAAGTGATTTTTCCTAACACTATATTTACATAAGATAAACATAAAGTACTTACACCACTCCCAGCGTATCGAACAATAAATAATAGATTCTCCTGACAGGACTCTGATGACCTGGCAAAGCCCGAGTGCTTTCAGCCAAAATCATATGAAACCATAAATCACTCTTTATTTTATAGAATATTTCAAAATGGATTCCTGCTTTCTACCTTGAAAGTCATTTCATGTGTTATTTATAACCACTGAAAACCAGAATGGAAAGAAAATTGCATAGAACTAGAAAATTTACTGTGACTGCTTTTATAAAGAATAACTCCTTTTTAGAAAAAAAAAAAAATAGAATTACTGGCAAACCTGTGAATACGGCTGCCTCTTAAAGAGTACTACCTTTTATTTTATAACTGCAGCAGCTGTTAATACAGGTCTCCTGTGGGATCAGCGACAAGTTTAAGAAGTTACGACAATGTAATCCAATCAACTGAAGAAATTCAAAGGTAAGGGTGACCCTGCATCCTCATCCATACCATTTAAATAAATATTTCAGTTATGGATGTTTGCAACAGCCACATTGCAAATCTCAGCATTTATAGTGATTTCTGCCATGACTTCGACAGTGCTCAATGTTCTGCCTATGAGTTTTCCTTTTTGACAATTGCTTAAATACAAAAACCCTGCCACTAACTCCTAGGTCTGTGTCATTCTCTCAAATGGATGTGGTTTTTTTTAACATACTTATCAAAGTAACTCGTAACATTCCCTCCACTGAGATGTACCCTTAAAATGCCTGCTCTAATTTGAAAGCTGGCCCCACAAAGGGCTGGCAATAAGGAACATGATTACTGCCCAGCCTGAAGTCCTCAAGCAAGCATTTCCAACATCAGCTGTTCAAAACAAGATATTACAGACCTTAAGATAAATAAAAATCACTGAATATAATTTTCCAAAATACTAGAACTACTTTGAGGATTGATGATGCTACATCTGCTTTGGCAGAAAATCACCCAGCGAAGCCATTTCTATTTGGTTACTGGATAGCTTGAGCAGAATACTATAATCATATAATCAGGAATAGGGAAATAGGGATATGAGAGCCTTAAGGAGGGGAAAAAATAAAATAAAATGAAGTAAAATAGAATTTCAACCCTACAAAAAAGAACAAAGGCAGAACCCTACAAAGGCAGAACAAAAGAATGTCATAATAGCTTTAATTCTCATGTTGTGCTGTCACAGAAAACCTCAAGATATGTACCCACCAGTTTATACCATATGGTAATCTAATTTTCATAAGAACCATGGATATAAGTTCCACCATAGGAATGAAACTTTTGCTGCTGACCTCACCAGGGTATTTCTGTACTACACATCCAGCTTGTTCTACAGTTGGCTGTACAATACAATGTTCTCTCTGAGTTAAAGAAAAGTAGTCTCTTCAATAAGTGAATTTGCTTTTACCATAGAAATATTGATAAAGTAATTGAACCTAAGCATTAAATGCACCACTGATGAAAAAAATTCAGTGTGAGGTTCCTGGTTTCACTCCAAGGAAACAGTTAAATGACCCTGAAATAAAAACAAATTCAAATCCAATAATAGCACTCAATCTAATTACTAAAGTTAACAAATTATAAAACCAGACAAAGGCCATGCATGCAGAAAAGAATGCAATTACTACTGTGCACTTAACACCAGCATTACAGTTATTACAATGTGACAATTAAATATCCATGCGTATGCTCAGCACTGGCTATGGCATTCCAAAAGAGAGCGCTGAGGACTTTAAGCTATTCCTTCATAAGTCAGTTCCTAGAAGATCAAAGTTCTACTTTGACTCACATCCCATATGGGCAATTTAATACAGACAAATATGTATTTTTTATATTATATATATATATTATATTTGTATATTTAAATATACAAATAATACAGACTGGCACTGTTGGTCATCATTTACGAATGTCTTCAATGAAAAGAAATGCAAAGAAAAGTCAAAATAATTCCTGAAATGTACAATTCTGAAAATCTTCCAATTAGTTCTAGCAGTACTCTTCCTATGAGTGGGCAAACATCTGAAAAAGGCATCCTCTAACACAAATCCTCAGCAGCACCACTAAATACGGCAACTTTTCTGAGGAAGTATTGAGCTCAAAGAATTTTCTCCCCCAGCATCAAAGCTCTGATATGACAAGGGATTCCCACAGCAGGGAAGATGGGCAGTGATGTGCTGCTGATGTGGTGCCGCGAAGCTCAGCCAGAAGTGACTTTGGCTCAAGTGAACGTTGATAAGCACAGGGCTAGGAGCGCATGATCCTGTCTGTGTGACATGCTACCACAAGACGCTACCGCCACAACATGCTACTGCCAGCTGCGTGCCCCAGCAGCGGCCAACTATCGCAGTGTCACACAACACAACCACAACGGGGGACATGAAAGCCAGCACACGGCCACAGGTGCTGCTGCCAGAGCCACTCATCTCACCTGCACTGTGCGGCCCCTCAGCACCGGGGCTGCCAGAGCGAACAGGACTATGCTCTACCTTGAACTAAAATTATTAAGTCTCCAGAAGAAAACTGTGGCAGCGGGTTTTTACTTTTCCATAGGAATGATGAAGGATGAAATCTTATTTTGGTAAATTATAGTCCTTTCAGAGATACAACACCTTCACTAGCTTGCTTAGTAGCTAGGCAGCTTCTCCTCCTATTACTATTCACCTTCTGGTTTCATCAGTAGCTGGAATACCTAACAAACCCAACACCGATGTTGATCTTATGAAGCTCTGAGTTTCCTTTAAATTCCTGCATCATTACATAGATATCTTTTTCATGGCAATAAACACCAAAACAATGTCCTAAATCACAGAAGATAGGCAATTTTTTTGTATTTCACCCTTTGAGTTTCGTGTTTTAGCCATTTGTTCTTTACTATTCTTGTCTTACGCTCAAAACATTCACAAATCTGAACATACAGGAAAACATCAGGTTCATTATGAAGACTACCACTCCACAGAAGTACACAGAGCAGATCCCTTAATCTTTAGTTGTGATTTTAAAAATTATTTTGATGTTATATTTTGACCGTAGTTACAACGTTGTGGTCCGTTTCGGTGAGACGTTGAAGATGGCCATCACCATGCGCTGCACCAGGGTATCTCGCACAGCGCACACAAGGCGTGTGCAGCTTCAGAGAGGTCGCAGCCACGCCTGACACACCGTGATGCAACCTTACGGTTTATTGGATACTGAATAACGCGCTTTAATGGGAAGTACCCAAAAAGGGGACTTTGGGGGTTACTTGTAGGCAAACGTAGAGGTTAAACTTTAGAGAACTTAGTCCTCGTGTAGTAAGGCACGGCACAGAGTATAGCACATAGCCCACTTCGCCCCGCAACGCCGAGCTCAGCCCCTCAGAGCCGCTGTCAGCGCACGGAGCCCCTGCCCCCGGGCCAGTAGGACGCCGTTCCCGGCAAGAGGGCGGCCGGCCCCGAGCGCTCCCCCTCCCCCGGGCACCCCCCGCCTGCCCCTGCCCTGCCCGGCCCCGCCGCGCCCGGCCCGTACCGGTGCCCACCACCACCACGTCAAACTCCGCCGGCAGGTTGTCCGCCATCTTGGGAGCGGCTCCCTCACGTGCCCGCCGCGGCGGGAAGCGGAGGCCGCCGCCAGCGGGGACTTCCGGCTGCGGCGCGCGGGGGCAGCCGGTGGCTGTAGTCCTGCCGGGGGTGGCAGGCCGTGTAACGCGGTGTGTGTGTCACCCCTGCCTGGGCGTGCCACCCGTGTCCTTCCTTGTTCACTAGCAGCCACGTTATACGTTGGGCTGCACCCTGGTCATTCGAAAACCTTTCAATTTTCCTCAACCCATCGATTAATATTAACTTTTTCCTTTCCCTCTGAGGCGTTCAGTGTTGCTTTGCCTCTTCCTTCCCCTTGGGAAGAAAGGAAGGGGAGATCAGGGGCGAAGGACACAGGAGTATTTTGTGACACGGAATACCAAAAATAAAAAGACATACTTAAAACACCCACATGTAGATGAACAATGTAAGCAGACTGACCTTGCATGGAATAGCTATGTCAGTGTTGTGGTCAGTCAGCCCACTGGAAATTTCTAGAAAGTTTTAATTTTGCATTTAATGACTTCCATGGGTTTAAACTAATCTCTTATTATTATTATTCACTGTGTATGATTATATTCAAGTCTTAGCACCTTAAATCAATAATAACAATAAACCAGCTAGCAGCCTATTAACACCTTATTACAAGCTCCTTGTTTGTGTAGGGAAAGAATAGGGAGAATGGCATAAAGCGGCTAATGGAAACCAGAGCCCCCGCACACTGTGGTACTGCCAGACGTACCCCACGGGACAGGACAGAAAATGTTCCAGCAGTACATTTCACAACACAAGAACAAATATATATTCATAATATATATACATACATATTTAAACAGCTGTACCGGATTACAATGCTAAGAAATATATAACAGGAAATTAGTAGTTATGGATTCAGATGCAAAAGCAGTAAGATCAAAAGTTATATTCCTTATATTTATGCTTTCAACTGTCCCACACAAATACTAAAATTTCCATTTTGCAGCTTCTGTAGTCCAAGTCTGTTAACGGGGCTGCCACGTCTACCTTTTAACCTGTTACAAAAATATTTAGCCCCAGAACTCTTGCAGTGTTGTATCATCCCGACCTGGATGTCCGGAGTAGAAGAAGAAGCATCGCTATATTGGTTAGTTCAGATAGGACAAATTCTCCTTTCACATCCTTTCCTTACTGAGAAGGAATACTCATTAAAATATAATTTCATTGGGAAAACCTTTTTTTTTATTATTATTATTTTTTAGTGTAATTCTAGGACTGCACTAGAACTGAGTTATTTCACTGTCAATGTCTTACTGTTTCTCAAGCGCTTAAGTATTTATTCCACCACAATGCTGTTGTTTGGTTCTGTGAATTCCTGTTAGCTTCATTCATAAGATGCAATCAGTACGATCCTATTTCATGATGACAGTCATTATCCACTGGACCAGAAATTCTTCTTAGTACTATTTATTTGACAAAATGGATTATTCAGGATATTTAACTGCAAGGTTTGTCAGCTCACAAAACACAGCAATATTTTCCTGCGCCTTCCATTTTTAATATCAGCAAACGTAAAAGTAAAATATGTAAGTATGAATAATTTTTATGAGAATTTCACGGACCTTGAGAAAATGTCTTACCATGTTTTTCTCTTTAGCTATTTAATTGCAATGTCATAGTAACAGAAAGCAGCATACCCAATTCTGCATGGATGAATAAGCACATTCAATAAAGAAGATTTAACAGAGTAAATCAAACACTGGATTAAACATTTTCTGCATAACAGACCACAAAATGGGCATTCATTTTACCAATAGATCCTCTACATTAGAAACAAATAGAAATGCACACCAACATAATTAAACTGCACATCTTGTGGTCTGATTGCAGAATTTCCCTGTATTTTATAAAACTAGGCCTCATCAATTAGTCACCAAACACATTCAAGAATGCACCCTGACCAGACTAAATTTATTTTTTAGCCACTTGTATTAAATGTTTTTCTGTTTTATGAAGTAATTCACAATCCTATATTGCAAAGTGATGATCAGTTTAAGGTACCACATTTAGTAGTTTTAAATATTTTCCTGTAAGCAACTTTTCTTGCTTTGCTTTCAAGCAAAACATCTACCTTATAAAAACCTGGATTTTTGCTTCCTAACTTTTATTTTGGATTTTCACTTACTCATAGAGCTACCTTACTTACTTTAAAGTCTGTGTAGTTAATATCTAAGTTTACCAAAATGCTTTTTGGAAATATAGTAATTTTATCAAAAACCTCATAAACTATGACTTTTTATTTTTTCTAAATAGAAACACTGAAGAAACACTCAAATATTTCCTTCTCGAAAAGCAAAAAGCAAATACTTCACACTATGATTATTTATTTTAATTACGTAGTGTCTTTATCTTGCAGCAATTTCATGTGTCAATTCTCACTCTTTATTTTATTATTCACTCGGTGGATATAGAATTTAATTCTCCTTGAGTACCAGTTTGAATAAGGAGCAGCAGCAGGATTGGGCCTATTAGCTGCTTGAAACATCTATTGAATAATCTGATTTATCCAACTAAATGGCTCATTAGTTCAGGCAGCAAGAAAATGTTTGTGTGTTGCTGAAGTTATGCATGGTTGTCATATAGAGTTTGCTGTTATGCAACTGTCAGTCACTCAAGCATGCACAAACTAGATTGTTCATTAACTACAGAAACAGCCACTCTACATTCAAGCATGTTTGGGAAAATATATTTGTTTACAAATTTCTTTTAAACTCTGATAAACATTTATTCTTTGTTATCACTATCTGAATTTTTCTTTGTCCCTAACACAGTTTGCAATGGCCTGTCTTTGCGCCTAATTATGCCCACAAAACACATTATCTGTGTTTTATTCCTTACATTCTGCAATAAGACACTGTTCTGATGGTTCACTGTTCTAATTCACATTATAGATTTCAGACTTCATACTTGCTAAACGATCATTTGACTATCAAATCCATGCAAGGACAGAGAACTTGCCTTTGCTTTGTCACACTAAACTTCCTTAGGAAGAGATGTGTTATACATAATTTGGGGAGTTGTAAAAGCAAATGGTACTCAATACAAAATACTGTACTCCTTTGTCTTGGATTTATATAAATTGTTCAGCTCTGGGTGAACATTCTTGTATGTGTTTAGCAAAGGACATTGTATTGGGAATGTTGTTTGGCATGTCAAAACTCTTCTATTTCCTTCTTTTTATTCTGTTTAATTGATCTAGAGGAGTTCTGGTGTGTAAAATAAACGCTGAGAACAATAGTAACAATCTCATTATTTGTATCAACAGATTTTGCTTAAATCTTACAGATGATGCAACTGAAAATACAGATACCTATTTAATGGTCTTATTTTAATCAGAGGTTTTTAAGTGTAATTTAGTCAGTCATCATACAGCCTGTTTCATTTTGTTGTCCTCATAACGATCGTGCAAGGCTGTCTATACTTCACAGATAATACAGTGGTGGTAGCACACTGGGCCTGATCTAATCTCCACGGCAGTCATATGAATCCTGTCATTTAACAGAATTGGGATTAGACCCTAAACTGCAAATTCTCATTCATATGTAGATACCAAATTCCCATTGATATGAATTCCTTTGATACAGTAATCTTGGCCTTCGTAGACCAGTGAAGAAAATATGTATATATATACATATATAAATGAAACGCACCTTCTTAAACTAAGGAACACTGAAATTAATTATTAAGTTTCCACTTTGATTACTAAAATATGAGTAAATTATATATTTTTTTAGGAGTTTGGAAAGGAGAATTAGATTTGCTCTACTTCTGTAAGCATGCAAAGCAACAAGTCTCTTTTGGCAATTCTTTAATTAACAGCATTCTTCAAGAATTCTGTTGGTTTCTCATTGCAGTCAAAACATTCTTGTACAAACTGAGTACAGAGGAGAAAGAAACAGGACCATAGCTTTGATCAGTCTGTTTTGTCCAGCACAACTAGCAGAATATGCAGAAAAGGCTCCACTACAGCTTCATTAAGGATTTTTCAGGAGTCCTAAAACTACCAGTATGCAGGATAAAGAAGATAGCCTATGCAATGGCTGAAAAGTTCAGTTAATGTTTTTGCCACAGGTTATTCTTTCATGCTTGAAATAGCTGATGAACTTAGGATGGTGACTCACATCCTGCAGTTTTTATTGCTTGTCTCTTGGAGACACGGAGGAAACTTTCTTTAGGAATTGGAGATTTAGTGAACTACTGCTAGTAGAATCAGACTGTATCTTGATTTACATTACCCTAAAAGCATGCTGTTAGTGCATTTAGATGCAGTATGTGGTGTCAGTTCAGTTTTTGATTTGGTTAGATTACTTCTCTCAGTGCTCTTTAACAGTCACTGAAATCATTTGGTATGGCATGTGAATTAATATTGCTTTGTTTCTCTTTTAGTTTTTTTGTTTGTTTGTTTGTTTGTTTGTTTTAAATCATTTAGGCACGTTTGTAAACACCCTTTTACCTTCCTAATCTTCATTCTGCATCTTTTCTCTTGATAAAAAATATGTATTTTGTAGTACTACCAAGATAGAGACAGAACGGTGTAAATTATTATTGAAACTGAAATTATCTCAATATACTTAAGCAAAAGACTAATTTTTTTTTGTACGTGTCAATGAAAAAATAATTGGGAGTTTGTGACAATGTTTTGGGTTTATACAGTGTAATTTATTAAAGTAATGTATTCCTCTCCAGTAGTTTCCTTAATTTCCCTGGTGAAATGTTCTTTAACATATATAAGAGGTTGTTGGGACGACCTTGACAAGGTGGTATTTCTGGCAGAAGTTTGCACATCACTTTTTAACCTTTTTTAGACTTTACACTGTATGGTTTACCAGTTCTTCCTATTCAAATCAATAAAAGAAAATGCTACTTAGCATTGCTGTGTCATGATTCTGTAAATGTATTCAATGTTATTAGAACCCCCAAGTTAAGACTGGTCAATAAAATGGCAAAATCAGTTTTCCTACACTGATGTCAAAATAATTTTGAAGTGAAGGAATATCCACACTGCATATGTAGGACTGTGCAGCATGCAGTTCCTGCCTAGCATTGGAGAAGAGGTTGATGTAAAAGCCAAAAATGTACTCTGGAAATACTGTGGATTTTTAATTAGGATTAAGCATCATGGCAGTTGAACCACAAAAGATGTAAGGAAACTGTCTAACCACAGCCACGTAAATCATATTGATTTATGTAGACATGAGTTGCAATTCTGTTTTCCTCACTTAAAACAGATTTCTCAATTGCCAAACGTGAAATAAGCCAAAGCCTGTGTATTCTTCATCAGATGTGTAGGTTGTTAGATAAAAAAATCATCAACTTGGAAATGACTCCAGCAAAACTGGAAAAATGTGGTACCTTCGTATGAACAATCCCCTAATAAATTCAGAAACAGGCAGGTTTGCTGGAAGATTTTTTTTCATCTGCGGAAATAATGCAGATACTATAACATATATGTGTTTGAAGCCAAAGAAAAAGCAGTACTGAAATTAAACCTAAGAAATTGGAGTTCCTCCACCAACAGGACTGCTTTTGCGATTGAAAAGTCCATGGCTGTCCCCATATGGGAAGCTGAGTCACAAGGACTTAAATTTAAAAGTTTTCACTCAGTTTATTGCAAGTTTTAAAGATTCTTGGCCTTGATCAAATATTAGAAAAGTTAGTGGTCAGCTTGAGAATGCAGGAGAGAGCGGGGAAGTTACATGGAGGAAACCTGGAGAAAATCTGTGAAGAAGTTCCATAAGGCTTCTTCATAGAAACTGCAGCAGAGGATTAAACCAACAGAGACTACCTGCCACTGAATAAACTTGAGGAGGATCCCTGGCAAGTGTAAGGGATTTTTATGAAGTAAGCCATTTTTCCACAAGGGTAATTTGAAGAACTGTTTTTGACTAATGAAAGATAAAATTATAAGAGAAAGCAAACAATAGAAGTGAAATATATTCAAGTATACACAGTTGAACCTTATCTCTACTAGTAAGGAAATAAATTATAAACTCTTGCAGAATATATGCATTTTGTATATGTAACAAATTATGATTTTACAGGTTCTTATTTACATATTCTAAGTGTGAACTTTGCATTTTTCAATCATTCTTTTAATAACTCATGCCTTCTATTTCTGTTCATCTGCTGAAAATGACAACAAAATTCAGCATCAATAACATCATAAAATGGTAAGAATTACTGTCATTATGCAATTATAAAACAGGATGTTACAAAGCAGAGTTTGGTACTTTCCATCTTAGCAACTCCATTGTTTGTATATTCCAGCTTCTAACATCTTGGTCAATCATGGTATTTCAGAAATAGCCAGTAAACAGCAGACAAAAAGAAACTGATTGGATATATAGCCCTACAAAGAATATATAAAGTGGTGCAATAAATCAAGAGTAGTAAATGTGCGTGTCTAGTGGTATTCAGTTACTGCCTTGTTTCATTTGCAATATTAGTTGAAGCAGTTATTATTGCATAGTAAGAGGTTTTCAGACTTGTTTTCCCAGGGTTTAGGAAAAAATGTGCCTTTTCCAGCACTCTGGAGACTGCAGCTCATTTGAAAAACTAATCTCTTTTCTCTGTAAATACGACTTTTATTTATTAATTTTTTTTACTCATTTCTTTAGGCTTGCTGCCAATTTATGAATACAAACTCTCGAGCCATTAGGGCATACTTTTTACTGCCTTACAGTCAACACAAGTTTTATCATGCAAAGTTCAGCCTCTTACATCAAGATCTCTTCTAATTGATAAATAAAAGAGATGAAATGTTTATTGCTTTGAACTTGAGCTAGGAGTAGTTATCTCACTGTATATCTGTTTTTTAAAAGTGTGCACACAAATAATGAAAACATTAGTTGGTCTGGGAGATAACATGGTATATCCCCCCCCCCCAAAAAAAAAAAAGACAACAGAAAACCCTACAACCCACAGAGTGCAAAGCTCTAGTTCCTCGTTTAAGGAGAATAAAAAAAAGTAAAAGTATCTTTTTTGAACAGTATTCTTCTCTAGTCTTGAAAATCATAAATGGGACATGGCTGAAAGAAAAAGTCTTGTTTTATACTCTCTTAAGTTCTGAAACTGAAAAGGCTCCCTTAGGAAACTCACCATAAATATTATCATATAATTAAAAGGGTTTAAAGTAGTCCATAAAGCTAAGTGAATTGATGTGTTTCATATGCAGTATTTTTACTTAGACTTCACCAGAGAAACCATAAACAAAAGACTATAAAGGCCTCAGATAAAATGAGTTCTTGCAGGCTTGGATTCTTGTTAAGACACACTTATCACTAAGGACTCAAACATGAAAACGTATCCAAGAGACACCTGCAAGTTAGGAATGAATAACAGAGAGGGACTAATTTGCTAGTAAAGCAAGCTATAAGTTGTATCAGTAAGTTAAAAAAAATTAAGTACATGATAACAACTATGAAATGATGAAAGCAGATGAATAAAAACGATGAAAATCAGTGTTTGAGGTTGAATTCGCCTCTGTTTAAATATGTGCGATCTGTTGGTGTTGCACTTAGTGCTCTGCACTGAGAGCAGATTTGGTTCAGGCTTTACAGCTGCAGTGGTGAAAACTTCTTAACTCTGAGGGTAGATACGGCCAAGAGGAGCTGCCAGACCCTCCTACTCTATTTGCCCCTGAAAGAACGTATATAAAAATAGCTGTCACTTGTAGGAAGGTGATTTGGGGAGAATTTTTGTAGTATTAAAAGGAGTGTGACTAAAAAGAAAGCCATCAGCTTCTACAGCCATCAGTCTGTCTTCTTTGTAAGAAAGAGGTGTGATCACCTCTTATTTTTAGTAAGTACATTTACTAAAGCCATACACTGGAAATGCCTCCTTATAAAATATTTCCTCCACAACACTAGAATTTAAAAAAAAGTTTTATAATTAAAAAATTCTGTTTAGGATTTTAAAGCCAGAGAGTAGAAATAGTGGTTCACTGAAATTTTTAAGAAATTTGAAATTAAGTTTTGCTCAGTTTGCTTCTGAGAGCAGATCTTGTTTTTCTTTTAGAAATTTTAGACTGGTGCCAGACTACGCACAGTGATGCTTTTGAGAATTCAGAAAGGACAGTTATGATTTAACATCATTTTTTTCATTAATCCAAACACAGTACACACTACTTAAATGCTAGTTTTTTTTTGTTTTTGTTTTTGTTTTTTGTGCAGAAATTAAGACATCCACACTGCACTTATTAAACTTTAATTAAGCTGTATGTGTCTAGGAAAAGAATGTTTATACTGTAAACATTATGTGGGTCACCAATATTAAAGTACTTAATGTTTTTTATTAGATGTTTGCATTTTAATATGTCTTCAGAAGACAATGCAACCAAGTACTATAATATATTTGAAACCTGAATTTCAACACCATGACCGTAATAAGCGCATTCTCCAGTTCATGCACTTTACATAGAGAGAGTGATAATGTGTAAAGCTAAAACAACAGGCGCAGTTAAATCTGGTTGTAGCCTGAGTAAAAAATTATAGGTTGGAATGCAACAAATCATAATACATAGTACTAATTAGGAGACTTTTTTTTTTTCCTTTTTAGTTTTAGCATCATTTTGGGGGGAGTAAGATCTAGGCTTGGTGGTTGTCAGTCCTAGTGGATGGTTACATCATAGATCCATTCAATACAGTAGCAGTTCTTTGCTAAGCTAATTTCCGCAATAGCAGAATTACTAATTGTTCCCCAACTTCTGACTATTCCTAGAAATATAACCATACCTCTCAGAGCAATTTTCTATCATAGACTCTCTAAGGGGAGGGAGACTTTGAGCCATTATACTTGTTTAATTCTGCTGTGCACCGAAAATGACTCAGAAACTCTAAAGCAGAACTAATGGGAACATGATGTTCACTCCCTGTTTTTGTACCTACTTAGCACCTTCTGAGTGGCACTGCCTCCTCTGTTTGATTAAG
The DNA here is from genome assembly GCF_011077185.1 of Oxyura jamaicensis. Taxonomy (NCBI): domain Eukaryota; kingdom Metazoa; phylum Chordata; class Aves; order Anseriformes; family Anatidae; genus Oxyura; species Oxyura jamaicensis. The sequence goes on from NC_048896.1 coordinate 2,871,600, forward strand.
TAAATAAAAGGAAAGAATAGGTCATATCTCTTCAGATTCTGAAGGTGCTAGATGAATATTAATTCTATACAGCTTATATAGACCCTTATATTGGCCCCTTAGTTAAGCCAGAAGAGTCAGATCTCCCCCCCCCCCCCAGAAGAACGCTATGCAGTTGTAAATGTTGAGGCAGATTATTAGGAAGATTTGCAAGAGTAACTACTTAAAATGGTCACATTCATTTTAAAGAAAAGAAATATAATTGGTATTTGCATAGAAGAAAATGGATGAATTTAAATTTTAGTTGATTATAATTATTGTCATCATAATCATCATCATTATCTTTGTATGTCTAAATGACTGATTCAAAGAATAATTTTAACACATTTCACATGTCAGTGCAATTCTTTTCTGTTTTGTGCTTTAGAGCTTAGGGTTTTTCATTTGCTTTTTTCAGTCTGAACTTTTCATGGAAGCTATTGTAATCTTTTTAAAAGGTAGAAAGATGTTTCAAAAGAAGTCAAATCAAGAAGTATTGCATATGTTCATTTAATTTTTCAATAAAATATAATCAAATTGTACAGAAAAAAGGGTAAACTGATACTGTGTGATGGCAGTTCAAAACGCTCTTAAGAGTTTCTGAATGGTAATGTTCTACCTGAGTCTGGCCTGCTTGACCAGATACAGGAGTTTAAATAGGGTTAGTTACGTGCAAATTAGTTAAGTGGTAGGGCATTCAGACCAAGATACCATTCAAAAAGTCTGTTAATAAATTGGAACTGAATGTAGATCTTGTGTTCCTAGAGATACAATTATTATTATTTTTTCCTATTTAAATTATACACTTATTGATAGAGGTGGTATTTAATTATGTATTCCATGTTATTGTTACTACTGTGAAAAGCATGTCTTCCACCAGTAAATCTATATTGTGTGAGTTTATCAATATTGCCAATTATGAAGGGTTTGGATCAACAAAATGTGTAGGTGAAAGCAGTTTCGTTCTTACTGAGTTTGTATCACATCAAAACATGGAGGAGCAATCAAGACTACAAAGACCTTATACTGTGCATAGTAATATAAATAAAAGTTTTGTAATTGCTATTTGCCTGGTAACTTTGAAATTGCAATGAAAAGAATGCATTTCACAACAGAGGATCATCACAGCTGATGTGACAGCTAGAATTCTTGATGCTTGGCATCTTTCATAAACGAGGACTTGGTTTTCCCATAATTTAAACTTTAGTGTTAATTCATTTTATTTGGTTCCTTTACTCTCCAAACTTTTAATTGAATCTATCTCCCTACCACCAAGTAGAAGAGCAACGATGTGTAGTGCCTCTGTGCACATACATAACGTGGAAGCTAATGTTTTACTTCATGCTGTCCTGTAATGAAGCACAAAGTTTACAGTGGCAGATAACTCTATAATATCAGGAATTTAAGCTTCCCTTATACAGTTTTTTATGTACTGAGTACATCTTTCTTGGGAGGTGGTAAAAGGCTGTAGATAAACAATAGAATTGGATGCAACATTCAATAACATACATTAATGTCCAGGGTGTACCATTATGTGTACGAAATACAGATGGGTTCTGCCCCTTGGCAGTCTGATGGCATTAGGGTACACTGCACACTGGTGTCCACTAGCGATTTGTACTCCTGTGGGTCCCATGTGCCAGGCCAGATTTAAATGTATGTCCTACATTTACTTTTTATGAAAAAAAGTTATTAAAATCACCAGGTCTATATTAAAATATGCTCTATTCTATACCCATAGTCTTTGTGAAAAAATACAAAGAACTGGTCATTTAAAATAATACATACAATAATAAATAGTATGTTTAAATTAATGATGGGTATAATTTAATTAAATTATAACATCTTTCTCTAGAAACATTCTGAAGAAATTTATTTGTTTTACAGTCTTCCTGGGTGCAAGATACCCTAAAATCCATGACATGATAACACTTTCTATGAAGAAGTATGACCAAGAACTATCTGAAAGTCGTAAAAAGGTTTCAGGACCAGGCTCACTCCTTAGGGAGCTTGAAAAATAGGTCAGAATACTGAATGAAAGACTTTTACAAAGTCTATGGGAAATTAGGAGTCGCTAGTCCTACAGATTAATGGCCTTAATTTTGCTCTTTGCTCTGTACACCCTAGACTGTCTTCTACAGAGGTATTTAGGATTTGTGTTCTAAAGAAGAAGAAAAAGGTAGAATGTCATGGACTTTATCAACCACTAACAGTATTCCAAATTAGAGTATTCATAAATTTGTTAATTTGCATTCTAAATGGAATGTCTCTAACCTTCCTGAGCTTGTGTTTTAGGGATGAAGGGTGAAAATGACATCTACCACTTCAACCAGTTTGAACCAGTTCCATTGATTTTTTTACTCAAAACTTTGTATCGATTTCAGTAAGAACTGGCAACATAGATTGACTCTACTGCATGGCTTTCAGAAGAAATGTAGTATTTATGAAGACAGTAAACAGAAATTTTGTACAATGCAAAATACCCATTGATGCCCATTTTCAGCTACAAGATTTCTGTTAATTTGAGAAGAGTAAAACTTTGAAAAGTCTGGTAGTGTGTGTAGTAAAAATACAAGCAGAAGTACAGAAGCAGGCCCAAATTTTGAATACTAAAATGTTATCTATGTTATTAAGTATTTAAATATTATCTCATTAAGTTTTAGACAAAAAATATTTAAATATCTGTTTTTTTTTTAATATGGTAATTTCTTAACGTTTACTCTCACGTTTATAAAAGATATGTCGTTTAGAGTGATGTAGATCAATTATCCCTGTATGTGTGAAATGCTGTAATAAGATCAATGAGACCTGAACACAAGGAGGCATCTTAGGATAACAGCTGCAGATGCATGCATTCTCTGGGAAAAACCAAACAAATGAATACACACTGCTCAACTTCTATGTTTTGCCCTTCCCCCACCCCCCAAAATCCCTGCCATTATTCTTTCCAACTGTTAAGTGCATGAAAAACAAAACAAAACAAAACAAAATAAAACCACCACAACAAATAAGGACAGGTAGCAGTCCATGTATCAGTACAGGCAAAGTACACTAAATGGTCACTCTTAGAGCCAAGACCAAATGAATGCTCTGCTTTGAGATTTGTTCTTGATGGGACTTAATGGTCGGAGTACACTTTCAACCAAATGCTGTATATTTAATGGCTCTATGGAAAACTGCAACTACATACCTTTACTAAGATGAGCTCACGATAATTGCTTACACAATATTAATAATTCTGCCAATTGGATTTCCACAAAGTAGATTCAATAAAATACTAAAAATATTTATTCAATAAATCAATTACACTTCTGATTGAGTCTGGATAGCTATAAATTATTTTCTCATTGATAAAATTTTGTTTATGAAAACCTGTTTTCATGGAAACAGCTCTTAACATCTTTATTGGAAAGTACTTTGGTGTTGGGCAGAAGATACGAGAATTAATGAAATGTCCACAGAAGCCTTGTAAGTTTAAATAAACAATAAAAAAAATAATAATCATGTATTTTTTTAATTGTTGCTTGAGGTAGAATGCAATGTCCATGTTTAATAATGCCAAAAAATGTAAAGAAAAATCAAATACCTTCTTATCCCACTAGATGGTGGTGCCTTCAGATTAGGGTTGCGATACTTGAACAGACAGTGCAGGAAAATTTTTGCTTTCTTTAGCTGACCTGCATGTATAGAGAATGAGAATCTTGTTCCTCTGGGGACATTAACAAGCATTCAGGTATAATGACTTACTAAATATATTTGAGTACATATTATTGTGTTCATAGTACATTTAGTTATAAACTATGTTTTAACTTCAGCATACATCTAATGGCATTATTTTTTCTCCCTGAAAAAAGAAAAGGTGCAAACAATATTAAACTTTAATGATGATTGTATCTCACATAAAACAGCCTTATTATATTAAAGGTCCTGGCTTTGCAGTTTTACTGTCCTCTATCCTCAATCGAAAACAAAATCCAGATTAAAGTAGCGAATCATTAACAACTGAATCTTCTGTTTATTTCAGTTGAGGTATCTTAAAGCACTACCCATGTTTTTATACAACAGACATACTACTCGTTTTCATGGAGAGCAGTATTTACACATCGTTTAGACAAAAAGTAACTGTCTAAGCATCAATGGGCATATCTCTTCCATTATAAAAGTAAAATTTTAATGAATAGGAAGAGTAGATAGGATCTGGTTTGAGAGAGTATTTTTGTGCTTTAATTTTCTCAAGTTCCTGTGGTCAAATCCTTCATGTTTTAAGTGAAGCTTGAACTGTTAAGTTTAGTCCAGACTATGACCTGGAGTGCTCACCTCTAGGGCTGTGTCTATTGAGGACTGTCCAAAAGAGTAGGCTCAAAATCACACTCAACTATGGTGTAGAGAGCAAGGCTGCAGACGCAGACTGCACCCACTGATGAAACATTAATGTTAGAGCATTCAGAGTATTAAATGTATAACTGTTGCCAGTGAGCTAGCTTGCTGTCAGTCATGCCTAGAAAGGCAGTCCACACCAAGCCTAGAGTTTAGAGTGTACACAGCAACCCATGTGGACAAATTGCCACATGCATATGGTGGCTCTAGATAGCACTATCAAATTTGTATAAAGGTAGTCAGTGTTTTCTGATTTTGCTTTTGAGTTTCCTATTAAAAGCAGTTTGTGAGACTTGCACTGAAAAGACAGAAATGATTCTGAATTATTTTAATTTTCCTTAGATATTATGTTGTGCATAGTATAAAATATGATTTAGTAGTATTAAAAACTAAAAGCTGTTTCATGGATGAAGAATGTAGAGCAAGATAAGCCCTAGCATTAGACTTTCCAACTGTTCTTTTTAAAGAAAATGATATAATGGTAAAGAAAAAATAAGGATGTCCATTACTATCTTGAAAAAGACAGCGTTAATTAAGAATCTCAGACCTATTCTGCAGCCTGTAACTGTTGTTACTAAATGGATTTTACTTCACATCACCCTGCTTCTAGGTGATTACCCAACTGGTAATACCTAGGGTCAAAAAATAAACATATTTTTTCTGTATGTTTCTTTGAATTTATTCCCTTCCTCATATTCTACTCTGCTACCTTTCAGTTCTCATCTTTGCAATAAGTACTCAGTTTTCTATTTCCTCTGCAAATAACATACATCAGCACGAATAGTGTCAAAGTGCTGAGATATGCCAAACAAGCGTTTTTTTCCAAGCAAAGACAAAGTCCCAAAAGCCCAGATGCTTCCACATAAGAACGTCCACTTCTGAAACAGGCTTAAGCTGTTGCTCTTTAGTGAGTGCCTGGTAAGGGCATTCCTTTGCAAATGCAGAAGAACGAGGCAGAAAAATGGATAACAGAAATGAACTTGGATGCTTGGTTATTCTAAAAGGCATTAACTGTTTTGCATGTTGGAACCTTCCCTGACTGCACCAGTGAGAGAAGACCCACCATTACCTTCTGTAACAAGGCGGGCAGGACTTTCTAAAAGCCCAGAGAAGCAAAATTCACTCCAATCATTGTTGCTCTCTGCCATTAGGGTGTTGAAATGCAGCATTTGCCAAGAGTGCAAGTTCCTTTATTTGATCTCTTTCAATTGTACCAGTATAACTGCCAATCACAGGAAATACCTCTAATAACTCTTCCTTTTACTTAATAAGGAATACCACATCTTTAAAACATTAGAAACAGATGTCACTGCATTACTTCACTGCTGATGTATGTAATAGAAATGACACACTAATTAATTTAATGCAGTATAAATGTACTGATTATTTATCATGGCTGACAATAAAATTATGAAAACATTCAATTACAATCAGTGGTAATTCATTATTTATTGATTCTGCATTATGCACACATTAATACAATACATTTAATTATATAAGAAAAGGGATCATTTTTCTATTGATACTTAAGACATTTAGACTCATCAGTTTCATTTCAAATCCTTGATGTTTAGGTGGGAAGTTTTAATCCACACTTCCAAAAAAAACTCTGCTGAAATGTCAGAAATAAATTGAGTATAAGTGCCAAGTACCAGTGCATCTAGAAAAATGTGGGTAATAAGAATGACATACTAATTTCAATCCCTTCATTTTTTTGTATCAGTGGCCTACGTTTGTTAATACAATCATGGTTACTCTTTCTCTTGAAAACCAAAGGCATTAAACACTAATCTAGTGAAATGAAACAAAAAGCTTTCTCCTCCTTTTTAAACCTGTGCTCAGAATTAGCTACATCAGTTGCTTGCATGTTCATGATAGAAACTCAAAGAGTGCTTTAGATCAGGCCCCGAGGATTTTTTTTTCAGGACTAAGAGAGTATCATCATCGCTAGGGCTCCAGTCGTGCCAGAACTCTCAAAAATGGTGTTTCATTTCATTATGGTTTGGGAGAATTGTAAATATTTTTTTTTGTCCTTTATTTTGAGCCCCCAGTTGCCTCTGACCCTCCTAAGTCTACGTTCACATTTATGTTTCAGAAACCTCTGGGTACGAGGAGGAGATCCAAGATCTTTGCTAAAAACTAACATATTCTTGATAATCTCATGCTGGACATGCCTCTATCAAGTCTGCAAAACTTCTTTATACTAAAAAAGGGGGGACGGGGGGAGAGAGAGAGGGAGAAGGAGAAATAGTGAGAAAGAAGAAGAGAAGGAGAGGGTGAAGGAGAAAGGTATCACCCTTTATTGTAATGTAATAAATCAACAGAATTCATTTTTTAATTTTCCTGCCTCAGCTTTGGCTACAGCAAACTGAGATGGAAGACAAACATTACTACTGAGACTTCCAGTCTTCTAGAAACAAAATGATTATTTTTAGTTATTTCCTTATTATTTTACTTCAAAAACTGCCCTTTATTTTTTATCATTGTCTTCTAGTCTGTTGCATCACCCATCTCTTCACCTACAGGATCAATGAGAGCCAGTAGCCCCATTTATGCCAGCTGGCAACAAGTAATTTACAGAAAGCTGTTGACTGGCCCTATCTGGAAGGACTGGGTCTTTTCTCTCTTCTGTAGCGTCAGAAAAAGAGCTCTTTAACAGTTCAATCCAATGGGGCATATGTAATGATGATAAAAACAAAAGCAAACAAATAGAACCTTTGCTCGGTATTTTGCCATATGTACATGGCCAATCTTTGCAGATAATATACGTTAATATTTCTATGGCTGACGGTGTTAAAAAAACTATTTTGCATGCCAGTCTAAAATCAACAAAAATATGTAAACTTTAAGTTTAAAGAATTATTCTGAAATACTTATTTAAGCTATAGGGAGACATATATTCAAATCACATACTGCTGGACTCCATTCAAATAAACCATCTGGATACTTTATAAATGACAAGATATTACTGTATGATTGTTAGGCTTTAGTAACTTTGCCTTGTTCTGAAATAAAATTACAGCGAAATAAAAATATTCATTGATGTAGTTGATTTGTATATGCTTAGCTGAACTGGACAGCTGCCTGGTATTAATTCTCAAACCTTGAGCATTTTCTTAGTTTAAGAGCACTTCTTCTCTCCATGGATAGTCACCTCTCAAGGGTACTGTTTTTACTACAGCCTTTATGATTTTATATTGCTTCATGCCACTCCAACTTGCTGGGTGCTGATGCGCAAGGCTTCCTCTGGCCTTGCAAAAATTCTGTCTTATTTAGAAATATGTTTAGCTTATGGAAGACATTAAAGTCAAAAAGGAAAAAGAATTCTCACAGTGGAATTTGATTGTCACGTTAATCTCAAAAGTAAAAAATGTCTTTAAAAGGGCAAAGCCACCGAGAAATGCTTAAACCTGATTTATTAAATCTCCTAATGGCAATTATGCCCTTTAAATTAACCCCCCAAAGTTTCTATTTAAGTTAGTTACTTGCTATTTCTGTAATTTCTGGTAGGTAAAAATCCTAGATTAAGTTCAGGGCTAAATTGCACCGAACTTTTTGCTCAAGTAGTTGGCCATGCCTCACAGAGCTTTCAGTCTAAGGTTCTGATCCTAGAAACTTACGAAATATGAGTATTCTCATGGAAAGGTATTAACTTTATTTGAAGTTTTTCATTTCACCCTAGGTTACGTGAAAATTCTGCCTTAGTCTCAGCCGGCTACACGAGGGGCCTAAAACAGGCAGGGGCTCTTCCTAGAATATACATACCATCGATGGGGAGAAATCGAGGTTTCTCCAGAGAGCGGATCACTTAACTTATCAAATATAGCAACTTAGTTAGCAGTCATCTCCCTTCATGTAAAGTGGGATTACTCATAATGCAAAACCACTAAGTTTTTGCACACAGGGTTGCCTAAATCAGCATGCACAACAAAAGGTGGAAGAGGATGGCACGTACATGCACCGTGGTACTGGAAATAGTTGCAATGCTCTGCTGGCATCCACTTGTAAGCTGTGCTTCTACTTTCCTGCTTGCTTTCCTTACTGGCTTACTGGATGCTTTAGGAGGAAGCTAAAAAAAAAAAAAAAAAAAAAAAAAGAGAAGTTGAGGGAGTAGGGAAGAAGGAAAGATAGATTAAAAAAGAGTGAGAAAACGTGCAAACGAGCAGGAAGCAAGGATGCTGATACAAAGGACAAGCGGGAAGAGCGGTCTAACCTCGGTGCAGCGGGAAAAGCTGCTTAGCAAAGTGCCCTGCCCCGGCTGCCAGGTGTGTGTCAGGCTGAGCGCCCCGCTCGGACGTTTTTATGGGCACCTCCTGAGGCCGCTTGCCCCGGGCAGCCCCCTGCCGACTGACCTGCTGCGGGCCGGGCCCACGGCCGGGCCGGGAGCCCTCAGGCGCTGGGGGCCGGCCTCCCCCGGGCGGACCCGCAACACGAACCGCGCCGCGCCTCGTCCCGCCGGCCCCGGCAGCGCCACGGAGCCCGGCCCTCGCCGGTGCCACCCCACTCGGGGGCCACCTGTGGCGCCCCACATCGCCCTCCCCATGCCCTCGGGGCCACCCATCCCGGCCCGGCCAAACTTTCCGAGCACCGCCAAGAACGGGCGAGGTCTTTGCGGGAGCGGCGCGGGGCGGCGGCTGCCCCTCACGACCCCCTCACGCGCTCCGTCCCCCCCTCACGTACCCGCCCGCCGCACCACCACCTCAGCCCCGGCCCCCCCCGGCTCCCGCCTCGCGCCCCCGGCCCAGGTGCAGCGGCCGGCGCTGCCCAGCCCGGCCCCGCCCCGCCCCGCCGGCCGGCAGCCACTCGCGGCGGCCGGGCCGGAGGCG
>NC_048896.1:2881220-2895387 GCF_011077185.1 Oxyura jamaicensis
CTCGGAGCGGAGCGGTGCCGCCGGGGGCGCGGGGCTGCGGCGGGCGCCGGGCTGGCCATGGCGGTGTCCGCGCCGCCCGTCATCGCCGCCACTTCTAGCGGCGGCGGCGCGGGGGGCTCGGGCAGCTTGTTCCGGGCGGACCCGCTGTACTCCAGCCCCGCGGAGTCCCCGCGCCTCACCAACAGCCTCGTCAACTCTTTCCTCGGCGGCGGCAGCGGAGGAGGAGGAGGAGGAGGAGGAGGAGGCGGCGGCGGCGGGGCCGGGGCGGGTAGCGGCGGCAACGAGTGTAAGATGGTCGACCTGCACGGGGTGAAGGTGGCCTCGTTTCTGGTGGAGGGGCAGGAGCTGATCTGCCTGCCGCAGGTCTTCGACCTCTTCCTGAAGCACCTGGTGGGGGGGCTGCACACGGTGTACACCAAGCTGAAGCGCCTGGATATATCTCCCGTGGTGTGCACGGTGGAGCAGGTCCGCATCCTGCGCGGGCTGGGCGCCATCCAGCCCGGCGTCAACCGCTGCAAGCTCATTACCAGGAAGGACTTCGAAACTTTGTACAACGACTGCACCAACGCCAGGTGAGCGCCGCGGGGCTGGGGGGCTGCGGCCGGCCCCGACCAAACTTTTCTCCCCGCGGTACCTCGGGCGCTTCTCCCCCCCCCCCCCCGTCCCCCCCCCCTTCTCCTCCTTTCCCTCAAAGTTCCTCCGCTCTGTGCCCGTTACACCGCCGTAGTTTCCAGCTCCGGCTATGAGGGGGCCCGGCCGGCAGCTCCCGGCCCCCAGCCCCCCCCCCCCGGGCCCCCCGCAGCTCCCCGGGTCCCCCCCACCGCGGGGTGCCGCCGTGCTCCGGGCAGCGGCTCCGGACCCGGTCCCGGCCGCTCCCTCAGCGGGCTCCGAGCAGCGGCCGGGACAGCGGCCCCGCTAATTAGTCCTAATTAACAGGGGTGCCTCAGGGGTGCCCCCCTGCGCTCCCCTGTGCCCGTATCGCCTCCTGGTGCCGTGGTGGTGGTGCCGTGCCCCGCCGCGACACCCGCACCGCGCGGCCGCTACCGGGAACCGGGACGGGGCCAGCCGCTGCGAGCCTTCCCGAGGGGCTCCCCGACATCCCAGAGCCGCTCTGAAACGCCTCCGAGACCTGACTGGCGTGCAAGTTGGCTGGTAAAGAAGCGCAGCGATAAATCTCTCTGACCAAAGTTTTTTCTCAGGGAAATAGGGGACCCGATTTGGCGATGCAGCCTGTAGATGCGATCTGATGCTTTCTGCTCCCTTACAGCCGGTGTTTAGAGATCAAGAAGTGCTGGACCGTTAATTGCTTAAAGCGTGTGTTTCACGACTTTTTTTCCCTTTGGCCAAGACTTCTGATCGCGTTAGGAAAAAGCAGAGAGCGGCTGAGAAGTGAGGCCAGGGAGCAGGAGCTGGTGCTGCGGTGAGGGCTCTGCAGAGCAGCCGCTGCCACCAGCACCTGGGCAAAGGCTGAAGATGTGGTGGGAGCGCTGCCGGGGGGGGTCAGACGGGGTGGAAATCGCTCAAACGGGGCAGAAATCAGTCTGATTGCATTCAAAGCTCTCTGCTCAAGACAGACGTTCAACACACGTATGTAAGCACAAGCTCTTCGTGCCCAGTTACAAAAGCCATATTGATTTCTACCTGCTCAGGAGCAGCAGATCCCTTTACCTTTCCTCGAGTGTTCCTCATTTATTAAAACATTGCTCCACCTTTACTTATATCTCTTGAAAATGCCCCTAATTTGAATGACCTACTGATACCAATGTATTACTGCTTTCGTGGTTTTAGATGTAATGTATGATAAATGTTATCAGCGCATACAAAACTTTTCTCAAGTATTGTAACTTAATGTTAACTGTATTCTATCGTATTTAGCTCGTCATTTTATTTAAAGATTTTTTTTCTTTGAACAGCCTATATTTCATGGTAGAGAAAGTTGGATAAAAATAGCTTAATACATGTGATCCAATTCTCATTTGCTGTGAGCTGACCTGGGAACCACTGCGGCGCGTGGTACCGTACCTAATAAAATGGGATGGGACTGCTAGTGACTGCGTATGCGCTAGTTAGGTTCTGGATCTGGGAACTAAAGTTTTGAAAAAAAGTTGTATTTTAGAAAAAACAACAACAACAAACCCTTAGCTACATGTTGTTCCACTGCGTAATGCGAGAACTAATTTCAACTGAGAATATTGTGCATTGCTCTTGTAATCTCTGTTTTTGTTGTTAATTGATATGAATGTATAATTAGAACGCTGTAGAAGCGCGGTTTTAAACTCAAAAACTGTCAGAAAAAGCAATGAGAAACTTCGACTACCGTTGTTTTGTATGTTAGCTGACTTAAAAATCACCACTCTTACATTGGTGTACGCTTTTAATTGTTTTTTAGTTGGAATGCAAACCATCAATTAATGTATAATTGAAAGAAGATTTTAGTTCTGCTTAGTCTATTGGATTATTTTTTTAGTTGAGCTTGTCTACAGAGCTCTTCAGAAATGCAGAGAAACGCGTGTAAGCCAAAGTTTTCATATGTTCTGTGTTTGTAACGCTAGTTACCTATGTCTGCCATCTTTGACCTTTGTATTTTGTAAACAGCATGTGTGTAGTTTGCATCCACACGTAAACAAAGTATTCCTAACTTTGATCATAATTAAAGAGTGCCGTGTAAACTGCCTCGGGAGCAAGGTTTGTAAAATGAAACTAACCATTCATTTCACAAGTAGCATCTTCAAGTGCATGGTGAATACAACATGCTTCCAGGATTTTAGTTACTAATTTGCGATATCTTGGAAGTTTACATAAATTGAGGAACAAATGCTTAATTTCAGTAGTAAAGCATTAGGTTTACTTAAAGTAGAACACTATAATCAAGTTTCATTTTAAAAATGAAACATGACCTTGGAGAGAACATGTCTGTGACAGTAAATATATCAGTCCTTAAATATCACTATAATATGAGTAGGATCATAACGTCTTCTGCAGGGCTTCTGTATTTGACGGCTGTTGTCTGCTGAAAAAGGCAACGTCGGTCTGGTTTGTTCATTGAATAGTAAGTAAAACGGTACATGAGAGAGAATACTTCCCAGAAAGCAGCAGTTTACTACATGGCATATTTTTTGTTACAATTTACAGTGTCCAGTTCAGCTAATATTTTGAATTACTTTGACTTTTCACAAAAGGTTTTAGAAACGAAGTTAAGCAGTAAATGCAGGCATTTTATGAGATAATAGACAACACAATGAGACCCTCATTAAAAGGTACCCAATAGTCAGCAATACTCAGTCTCTTATAAGGAGAGTGATGTCAAGATTATAATGAATGCAATCTAGTCATGTAGCACCACACAGAGCTCCTGTGTGTATTGATTTTTAAATGTGGACATCTGATTGCATAAACTTCTTTGCCTAAGTAAATATTTAGTGTGCATTCGGACTCAGCCAAACTAGTGAATTTTGGAAGTAGTGGCATATTGAAATAAGAAATGATCAAATTCTCCTTCCTTTTTCTTCCTCTGAGGAGAGATTTACTTAAAGCATGCTCTTGAGAGTTAGCGGCAGCATAGTGGATTCTGTAAAGAGAGGCAGAAGTGATTTTTTCCACTCTCTGAGTGAACTAATTATACTTTAAGAAAAACACCCCAAGTTCTTTTTGGACATATTGCACGTCTGCGCTTCTTCAAAAGTACTAAAATACTTTTAACTTTTAATACTTTTTAATACTTTTATTTTAAAATAACGTTTTCATCAGAAGCATATCTAATCTGGAGAAACCTTGATTAACATTCCCTTCTCTTTTCATGGCAATAGAGCTTCCCATTTGAAGTGTAACATGCTTTTCCTCCAAGATGGAGTATTTGTATGTTTCCTGCATGTGTATATGCATAATACATATGTAATTTTCTACTGAGACTTGTACAACTGAAAAATACTGTGTTTCTGTAGCAAAGACAAAAAAGCCAAACAATTAGGTATTAATGATATTCTCGTTGCATATTCAAAAGGTCTTTGCAAGCATTTCTTCTCCTTTTTTTCTTTTCACCATTTCAACCTGCAGAACTCTTCACTGTCACTTCAAATCACACAATTCTACAAAGATAAAACAACATTTAAACTCATTTGCTTTGGGAGGGAAATTGAGCATTTGTACCCAATAAGCCTGATTGTGGAACTGCATGCAAATTGTGTTTTGATTTATCTCTTTTGCACTTTTTTCCATTTGAATTGATCTTGCATTAATTTTGCCAAGCGGCTCTGTGAGGCTGCAGATGTTGCCCTGTGTTTAATAAATCAATGAGACAGATCTGAATGAATCACTTCAGATGGATTCTCTGCTCGGTTTGATGTCTAGATGTTATTCTTAGCTTGTTATCATGACAGATGCATTAATGTTCCCATACACTGCCAGCAATGTCAAAGAGATTGAAGCTTTTAAAGTGGCGGTATCCCCTTTTCCCCCTTCTGTTAGAATAGCTAAGTCGCCTTTAGGCATAGGGCAGAATATAAATTTAATCGTGACGTTATTGTGGGGAAGATGCTAAACTTCGGACGGTATTATAACACAAAGTCACACAAATACAGACTCACGTAGGATGATTAATTATTCCAAAATAGCGGAGATCAATATTAAAATCTAAACATAGGTAGCTCCTTAATAGGGTAACTACTTTCTCAACATTAATATTTCATTGCAATAGGAATGATCCGAATAAATAATATAAGACTAGAACATGTTAAAAGTGTTACTATAAATAGAGTATCGCCGTGTCCAAATTGATTACAGGCTGAAGCAAGGCTTTCTTTAACAAAACTAAAAAAACAAACCAAAAAACACCCCCAAACTTACTGTTTCTTTTAGACTTAAATACATCTGGATTCAGCATCTGTTAGATGCAAAATAGGAAAACCAGTTTATTGTGTTTCCAGTCTAACTGACCGTTTAGTGCCAGATATATTAGAAAAGTTGTCGGTCACCATTAATTTCTGATCTGAATAGTCTGGTAGCCATTATCTGGGATAGAACCTGTGGAACGCAAATCATAAAAGAGGCTGGACTGTGTCTTTGTGGAAGGGTTTTAAATTCTGGAAAAGACTGCACAAAGTGTAAAGTACTGTGCCATGAATAATGAAGATCTATTTCCCAAGTAGGCTACGCACAGGTTTTACTGCCTCTTATTCTTCAGTGTTTATTAAAACACTTGTGGTCTTCCGTCCCTTTCTTTAGAAGGTAGAATAATGCTTTGTGACTTGTTTCCATCAGTTTGTTAAACCTTACTTCTTACTCTGATGCTTTATTTTTAAGACATTAAAAGTTATGAAGAACGTTGCTCGCCCTGATCTCTCCCCAGAACAGAAGAACTTTTGACTCGCTGTCATTAAGGCTTCTGAGAATAAAGTGGAGAAACTGGCTGTAACAGATCTAGATTTATGTTGGCATTCTTGCTCCAGTAGTTCCAGTTTGATAAAGGAAACAATATATGTAATAGAAATTCACAGTTTATTCAAATGAGTTTAAGCTGTAGCATTGTTATATTTGCCTTTCTTTCGCCAATATATCAATGTGTGGCAATAGCATTATACTTAGCAAGCTTCCAGAAATGGCCAGCCCTGTAGATGGGAAATCGTTCTCACACTGGGCTGCTGTTGGGCACGCAGCCTGTTTGTGTCTGCGCATTTGTTTTCAAGGCAGGCGAAAAGGAAGTTTGGTAGAACCAAGGAGTGCTGCAGAGATGACGGAGTTAGAAAATCATGGCTGGTTTGTAGGGCAGTGCCCTTAGAGTGAGAAGCTCATATCTTCCTACCTCAAATATTTTCTACAGGATTACCAAAGTGAGCATTTGGAGGTGTTTTATGAAATTGCATCTTGCTCTTGCCATTGATAGTGGACTAGAATTGCGTAAGAGCTGTTTGTCAGTATCAGCGTTAAAAAGCTCTTGAAATCCAGGCTGGAGAAACCCCTTCTGACTGCACTGAGGCAAACCTCCCTTTCTTACCAATAAAAGTTTGCCTGAACAAGGGCAAAGAACTTGGAAATAGTTCAGGATATGAGCCCTGCTCGTCAAAGGTGGGATGCTTTTGCCTAAAACCTGTGTTTGTTTCCTTCCGTTTATTTGGTCTATTAAAAACCAATGAAAGAAGTATGCAAATTTGGCATTTTTGCAGGCATTATTTTTTTGGCTTAATCCTGTTCTTAGTGAATGTAGGATCTTTTCTCTGCACGTTCTAGAGACTGTAATTTTGAGTTTTCTGAAGTTATGAACAAAAGCATCTGAATCCTTCATGTAAAATGTCTATAAAAAATAGATGCAAACTTCTAAAAGTTATTGTGATTATTTGTGTAATAAAGCCCCGTAAGTGTATGGAAATGCAATATTTTAAGGGTATTAAAAATGTGAGCAATACAAATAGCAAAAAAGACAAGTAGTGAGGGTACTGCAGCCTGTGACGTGTTCTTGGTGTAAGCTAGGGCAAGATGTGTGCTATGATTAAACGTTTTACTGTGCACAGGTAATTAGTTAGTAATAATTTGTAGTGATTTAGATTTATCCTGCTTGATGCTAGCGCTGTCCCTTGGGGCTACACGTTTTTGATCTTTGTTGCCTCTTCGTAAAGCCTGGTATCCAAAGTGACTGTGTGGTGGGGTTCACCCTCCCTCCCTACTCTGCAGCCTGCAAGAAGCACTGATCCCTATTAGTTTACATACTTTGATATCTGCCCCAAAAGCTCTGATATTCAAATTCTGTAAAACTTATATTTGTTTGTTTTCCTTTCTTTCTTTCTTTCTGGTAGCACAGCTATGTTGTTCGTGTGCAAAGAGAAAGTATTGTCACCAGCAAGTATGGGGAGCTTGTATTTCCTTGTCAGTACATCTTGACCTGCTAAGCCCATTCTGCTCATTAAAATATATTTTGTCAGAGCCTTTATTTACTTGGTTAAAAATACCACTTCCCCCAAAAGTAAGAACCCAAACAAATGAATAGCACTTGCTTTATTCCAGCACAGTGTCTTAAACCAACTTGTTTAGCGGTGTATGTTGTTATGTGTATGTTAAGGTATAAAATGCTCAGTTGCAATTGTGTCTGACGATCTTATCAAGCTTCTGGAAATTGATATCTGGTAACAGCATTTAACCTACATCTAGTCTATCTGCTATTTATGTGATGGGTTAAAAAGAAAAAGTAGTATCGATCTGTCGCTGGATTAAAGTTTGAAATCGGCAACAGCATGAGCACAAAAGGCTTTTTTTTATGATTTCTCAGCTTGCCATTGATCTACCAGTTTTATTGCATTCATTATTTATTAAAAGAATTTGCAAGCTAAACATAACGTTAAGCTAGTTTGCACACAGGGACTGCACTTAGGAAATTGAATGGAAATTGCATTAGAGATGAACATCTGTGCTATTTTTCCACTCGTGTGTTTATGGGTTTGTATAAAAGGTGTATTGGATTAACAGTTATAACCATTATAGCTTGCAGCAATATGTTAGAACCCTAAGCATTTAGTAGTTGTGTAGAAGGGAGATTCTTTTTGCTTATACTAAAAAGTATGGTAATACCATCACAAACATTGCTTTTGTTAAGTTGTTTTTTATTCATAGGCTTTTTAGCTGTAACATATTTTTTTTTTTTTTAAAGAAAAAAAACCACCAACTTAAGATATCTAGCTATAGTATGGATGCAGTCTCTTATCAATGCTACCTAAAGCTCCATTAGTATAGTCATTAATTGAAGGTTTCTGGTGACAACATTAGTTAAGGGTGGCAGGACATATATTTGGCATATAGACATCAAAGTATTGAAATGAAACGTAATTCTATAATACACCGTAAGTATTGAAAATATCTTTAATATATGTTCCTTCACATTTTCCTAGCAATTCAAGTAATTTGCTGACCTTCTTAATGTAGGTACATTCTGTGGTGTATTATATCAGTGAATCAGGTGAAAATCTTAAATACTTAGAAATCTTTTCCCACTTCAGTTCACAAGTTCAGCTGCCCTCAACACCGTGTATAGTTAGTTACATGTGACATATAAAGTGTAAGGTGGATTTAGAATTCTGTGGTCACCATCTATAATGCTGGTGGTTTGCCTTTTTTGATGGTGCTGTTTCTGTCAAATAGATTATTTTGATTAAATACCTGATGACTGAATAAGGAAAACAAAGGAAAAATTACTTAGGGGTCTTTGAGTGAAAAGTGTGTGTTTAGAATTAAGATGTTACCTATTTTATTTGGTATAAAGTATGTGCAGTCTAGTCTGTTTATGACTAGAAAGTACTGAAATCTGTCACGCTTTGCATCATCGGTGCACTTTCCTTTCAGTTTTTCTATTCAAGACTCAACCTGATACACCTCAGCAGTTTGCAGGCCTGTTAAGGGTTTCCTGTGCAAAGAGAAAGAAATGTTCTTCATGCCAGAAGGTTGCACGTATTCTTTCAAATGCTACCTCTGCATTTTTCTGTCTCACAGGATGAACCCTGTTAATTCCAAGAGTGTTTTGGACAGAGGTAGTTCTGGTTTCAGTTTAAACAATCTTGATGCTCTCGAATCCTGCTGTTTTGCACTCATGGGTAGTAGCCCTTGCTGCTGGTCCCAGCCTTAGGCCCTTCTCATCGCAGTCCTCTTGTGATACCACATTTCAACTGCCCTGTAAGCAGAGGTAGAAATTAGATTTTTATATGGGACCAATGTAGCTGGTATATACACACCTTTCTGTATATGTAGAATTTTTCAAAAATGAAGAGTGATTTCCAGGATTTGGAAGAGAGGCTTCGGAATACTTCAGAAATATAGTTTTAATTCCATTTGTTGCAGACACAAACTAAATTTCCTAAACATACTTGCATTGCTTTCTAAAAGTCCTTAATTTTATGATACTTTCCACAGCCATATTAAGTGCATTAAATTCTCAGCATGTAATTTTTTGCAATTCTGTCCAGTCTGTAGCAAAATAACATGTAGCTTAGGATGCCCTCGCGCTACTTTCAGTCAGCAGCACACTGAGTCATTTTGTTCTGCTGCTTTGAAGCCTGTACACAGACAGTGAAATTAAAGCACAATGTTCACTCAGTTCACAGAGTTAATCAAACTTATTTTGCAGCATAACTCTAGAGTTCCAAAGCCGTTGTACGTGTTGGAGTCGTAGGGCTGTAGAGGTTGGCAGGGACCTCTTGAGATCTCCTCCAGCTCCTGTGCTCGAGCAGGGTCAGCTAGAGCGAGTTGTCCAGGACAGGGCAGGTTCTGAGTATGTCCAAGGATGGAGACTCCACAGCCTTTCTGGGCAGCTGCTTTACAGAAATGAAATAATTCTGATGCAGAAGAAAGCCGTTTATTGGATTACATGGGAGTTGTTGGAGCTGGGCATGCACATCGCAGCTAGCCGCCGAGATGGTCCCTGACCGAGCGGCTTGTTGCTCGAGCAGGTGGATACGGACACGCTGCCATTGTACCTGGCCTTGCAGGAGCAGAACGTGAGTTGTAACTTGTGAACCATCCCTGTCATATTTAGCTTGTACTTGCTCTGTCTCAAAAATTATTTCCTGAAATCCTATGTGCGTGTGCTGATGAGTTGCCTTGTCATTCCCTGGTGCTACCAAAGGAGTTTTTTTTTTTTTTTTTTTTTTTTTAATTTGCAATACAAAATTGGGATGGCAGTAATACGGCTCTTAGTGCAGACATTGTGCCAGTAGGGGGATTTAGTTACCTGAATTTACAGTAACCTAAGAGTTGCTAATTAAGATCATGCTCGTTTAAAGAAAAACTGTTAAATGCTCTTCTGAGCAGGACACTTAAAATGCTGTGTGCTATGCTTTTTCTTCTGCATGTATCAGTTGTTTTTACCTAGTCCATGTTAGACGTGATAGCTGATGGCCTGTTTTTATAACAGCTAATAAGAAAAGGTCCTGTGTCAGGGAAACGTTCTCCCGGTTGCTTTTTGCAAAGCTGATGAAGGAACCTGGTTCTGCTGCTGTGTGTCTCTGGAGCTGCCTCTTGTCCTCATATTTTGAACTTTGTCTTATGCTGAAGGAAAGCAGTTCTCTCGAGATTCTGAGATAATACTGAAAAATAGAAGTAGGAAAAAATGTAGAGTTCCTTCCAACGAGATTTAAAATGCATATCTTAAAAAACAAACACTCACAAAAGCAGAAAAAGCTAGTTATGGTCAAAAATGCTGGCAGTTAGCATTGATATTTTGCTGTTTTCTGAAACAAGATCTAAGGTAATGAGCTCAGATAACATTTTTTCTCTGTTGAATGAGCTTATTATTGAAATATGTCTTTGTAGCTATTTTTTGTAGGCTTGTGGGGCTTTATTTAGTCTTTGTATGCAGCACTTCATGCATCTGATACAGAAATACCTTGAGTTGAGCATGCTGTCATTAAGAAATCATTTTCACCAGCTGGGTGGTAGTTCTGACTGTTTTGCGGAGAACCAAGATACATAATAAGAGTGATCTGTCAGTGTATTTGGTACTCTTCGTTGCGAGGCTTGCTAAATATGCCATACTTCTTGCTCCCCCTCTGCACTGCATGGATTTGTAGCCCAGCAGCGCGCTGTGCCCCTGGCTCTGGGCTCTACCTGGGCAGACTGGGCAGCCATGGTGCATCTTTTAGAAGGAGGCCTCAGAAAAGATTTGGGTTTGTTCATCTGTGAATGAAGATGAAGATAAGCCAAGCGTCTGAGTTCTTCTGCTCGCATATTTTGATGCAGGGAGAAACTTTCTGTAAAAACGTTTTTCAGAAAGACACCTAGATTTTTATTTCATTAATTCATGATACTATGAAATCCACATTCTGGTTCTCTATTCCAAACTTAAGTTTCAATAAAAAAGTTATGTAATCAGCCCTGTCAAGCATTAAAGTCAGGTAGGTTAGGGACTGATTGAAGCAGCACTGCAATTGATTTAAATAGTGCCTTGTATTAGGGTCTGAATGGTTTGTGCTTTTATACTTCATCTCCAAGTGTAGATAGGATGAACCTTGTTGCATTGGCTTCTCCTAACCTACAGCATGTTTATCTTTTTCAGTGTAACTCCTTTTCTAATGTTTGTCAGCCAGACAAAAATACAAACCTTGTTTGTGCTGGCTGTCTCTACCTGTGTGCTACAAAAGGTAAGTGAATGCAGCCGTCCCTCCCAGTGCCCAGATGATCAATGCAGACATCTCTCAATTCCCTGAGATGAGTGGATGCTTTTAAAAGGAATCCTGGTTGTCTGTAAGTTACTGTCATGCCACAGTAGGTGGTAATAGGTGCTCCATGTGCCTGCTTTCTAGTGAAAGAAAGGAAGGAGAAAAGGCCATCACACACCACATCTGATGCCCACCTACTTCTGGCTCACAGTGAAGTTGTCTCACAGGGTACAAACTCTTACTAGGAGTTGGTTTCTGATTTCCAGGGAGAAGAAAGAAGGCAGAGGGAGGCTGAGTTGGTGGCTGCCGTATGTCTGGATTCCTGGGGCTGGAAGCTCTGGGCTGCAGCCAGTGTGCTTGAGCAATTCCGTCCTTTAGCACCTGCACAGGCAGGCAAGGGGATCCAAGGCAGGCTGAAGCTGCTGTGCAGCGTGTGCAGTAGGCTGGTATGGTCAGACCACAGTAGAATTCCTGCAAGAAATCTGATGATCTGTGCACTGCATGCGTAACAATACATTGAATTTATTGCTGCACATATTCTGTGATGTATCGGTGGTTATTGAATTGTTTCTTTCAAGTTACCCATGGCGAATGTTTCAGACTCGTGAACCTCTTTTTAACCTCTAAACATCACACTGGGAGGGGGATGTTTTTTCACGCTGATGTTCATTCTTCTGCTTTCTGATGAACAGCTCTTTTCCAACATCTTATGCATACAGAGTAGCTTATCTGATGATGTCATGTTGTTTCCAAAATAATCGCCTTTGACCTGCTGTGCTATGAGAATTTGAGTGATGGTAAACAAATCAACCGACAATAAGGGGGCAAAGCACGTTTTTAGTTAAATACTTCAGATGACTGCTTAGTTGTTACATGACTGTGAGCAAAATTGGAAACTTCGTTTTTCTGCTGTTGATTTTCATAATGCCCTGTTGTCAAAGAAATGATTTCAACTTGCCCTTTTGTCAGAGCAGATAGTCTTTGTTTTCAATTCACTCTGTGGGTTAAAGTGACGCTGTTAAGAGTCTTAAAACATGGACAGTCAATGATGGGTGGGTGTATGGATAGCAAGACAAATGTATGGGAGAGTTAACTGAATTCTTAACACTTAAGTGCTAAGGAATATGTTGGTATTTGGCTATAAGCTTTTCATCCAACAGGAGTGAGCAACTGTGAGACTGAGTGAACATGAAGGCTTTCCTTCTTATTTGAAGGAAGAGATTGCTATGCTCCTTTTGACTGTACTGCTGCTAAAATTCTGCTGTTGCAAAACCAGAATCTTTCAATTGATTTCAGTGGATTTCAGATCAGGAGCATAAAAGGCAGTCAAAACTAAATGCACATCCATAAGCTAATCTCTAAGTGTCTTTGGCCCACACCAGGAGACTTCTTACGCAAATTCTGAAGTACAATAGTTAAATAAGCCCTTAGTAATCAGTAATACCCCTTGCATATTTATTAGATCTTATATTCAGATAATGTTAATTAATCTTTAAGTCCGATACTCTCATACGGAAACATACAGTACTAGTGGAACCCCAAACATTCAGGTAAAGAATTTATATATTTTGGAATTCTTCTGATGAAAGACACTACATGGGCAAGAGGTAGTAAGGCTCAATAAATGTATGATCACATTACTTGGTGAACTGCTGCCAAGATTAGGGGATTACTGATTATTGGGTGTTCATGCAAGCTTCTATTGGAATTTCTACTTTTCATGTTGTGGGAAGCATGTGATGCTAGTGATTAATATATTTTCCATAGAGTGGTTGCATTTTTGTGCTATTGAAGAAATTCCTCTTCATTTTTTCATTTCTAACAGTTTTCTTTAAACTTTCTAACAAGAATTTCATAGATAAAGTAATTTTGGAAGTTTTGAAGCCTGAAAGAATATTAAAAAATTTTGGTGGAAAGCAAATTTTAAATTTGCAAATTGCTGGCTGCACCACAGTCAAGAGATTTGCTTTCTCTGGAGGCAGTCTACTGACTGTTTTTACTGTCTGCCAGCTACTTGCAGATGATCTGCTGAACCAGGATAATTTATATAAATTGTGTGTTATTTTTTGAGTATTTATTTTTCCTTCAGCAGAAGTAGGTATACCTTGAGCTACATGCAGGAAATTACCAATTTGAGTTTTTATGGCAAAATGGACTATCTTAATGAAATATGCCTACAATCATTCCTTCACTACCTTAAATATTACCTTCAGCATGAAAATAATACTTGGAAAAGTTTTTGTAGGTTTGATGAGACTCAAACTCCATCACGAATGGTTCTTAATTTAAACAATGTTTTCAGTTTATATATTTAATTTTTTAACTCAAACACAGCATCTCTGTACTACAGTTGTAATGAAGAGAGAGATGGTAAATTATATGCCAACAGATTGCATTAATTTTAAGTCATGCATGTACTTGACTAATAGTGCACAATGCAAGAAATATGCAAAAGGTCTTTATGTTGTAATTAAGCATCGACAATGATGTTTAACATTTTTGTACACAAACTCCAAGTACTAGATAACAGATTACCACACTAATCTGGCTTTTTTTTTTTTTTTTTTTTTTTTAGCTGGGGAAGAAAAAGCATTTATACACCTTGCATGTACAGGTTGGTTACTATAAACTTGTTCTCGTGCATAAGTTGAACGTTGCTGTTATTCATAGATCCTTAACTTGAGGTGTCAAATACCTAATGAAGATTGAGCATTATCGTATTGTATTTTTAACCAAGGGAGGGATGTTTAATTCTAAGTGAAGGGAACTTCATGTAAAGGGTGGTGGGAAAAATAACTTACTCTGCATCTTAACAGTTAAAAAGTAGAAAATTTAATTAAATGTGCTTCTTAAGAACACGCATTTCATAATGTTTTCAGTATCATATGCAGCTTCCCAGCTGTTCAGCAAACTCTTGATTTGTTCTTGCAAGTAGAATTTAGCAAAGTTGTGATTTTTGATAGCCATTGGTTCAAGTTCCTGAATATGTTCAGAACAGTTCTTTTTTTTTTTTTTTTTTTTTTTTTTTTTTTTTTTTT
>NC_048896.1:3240646-3314179 GCF_011077185.1 Oxyura jamaicensis
GTCCGCTTTTTTTTTTTTTTTTTAAATATCATTAAAAAAAATAGTGGGGGAATAAATAAAAATCACCCAACCTTTATTTTAAAAAAAAATAGGGGGAAAAAAAAAAAAAAAAAAAAAAAAAAAAAAAAGCTGTATCTATGCAAGATACAAAAACTTATCAGAATAGATTAGCTTTTTAACATCTTGGAAATAACCATTTTTCTGCCCACACAATGTGAGATTAAAAATTGAACTGATATTGCAGTTGTGGCCATCCTGAAAAAGTTATACAGAATTATCTATACAGACTTGCAATAATTCAAAAACTGTTTTCAAGACATTTATCCCCAAACCTTTGGTGGATCATGAGTATTTTATCAGCCACATCTAGGATGGTGAAGATTTCCTGTGAACCCACATGGCAGTGGGAACAGATATGCAGGCAGTGTTTAACCCTGCAGAGTCAGAGCGGCAGAGTCACGGCCTGTTCCTGACTGGGAACTTTCTAGTTTGGGGTTCTCATTCCTAAATAAACCTAAATAAATCTTCTGCAAAAGACAATTATTCTTCTTTATGCTTAGCCCACTCCAACATTCACCTTGACTTACCTTGACTTCAGAGTAAGCTGAGGACCCTTAGGACTCTCCAGAAGGCATCCTATAAATTGGGCCCCAGATCCTCTTCACAGAGGAGGATGCTTCCATGACGCATCCTTCCTTATTTTTTTGAGGTGCACAGGTGAAATAGGAACCACTAACCAGTGAACCATGTCTTTATGAGGGGAAACTGCACTTGCATTATTACTGAAGCCATTATTACCTTGGCAATACCTTTAATACAAAAATTGAAAACAAAATTAAGGCAGAACTAAGACAAAGTGAAAATGATACTCACAAAAATCTGAAATAAATTGTCAATGTAAGTTTACATAATGAAGCTGAGGATGAACATGTATACCTTATTAGAAAGTGGAGTTTTCACGCTTATACTGCGCAACATATTAACACTGTAACTCACATAAGAGTATAAAGCCAGCCTCAAAATGAATAGACCTTATTCTATATTTAGCTTCTCTGTTGTTGTTTTATAACACTGAGATGACTGGAACAAATGCACCTCTTTAATGCAGCATCTCATTCATTAAAATAGTTCACAGCTAATTTAATTTTAAATCTAGTAATGAATTTCAGAACATAGTAAGAAATGGAGCATTAGATAATCTATAAAGGTAAAAGAAAAAAAAAAGCTTAAGTACACTTCATTTTAATATATTTTTCTTAATGAAAAACAAGGAAACATACACAAAGTATTTGAGTTTTTCATGCTGCTACCTTTTATGTTTTCTGTGCATTGTATTTGAATGCTATCCTCTTGATTATATTCTCTCAAATACTTGTTTGAAGTAAGATACTTTATTTTAGTAAGTGGAACAAAGCTTTGAATAGCTTGGTTCAAAAA
The DNA here is from genome assembly GCF_011077185.1 of Oxyura jamaicensis. Lineage (NCBI taxonomy): Eukaryota > Metazoa > Chordata > Aves > Anseriformes > Anatidae > Oxyura > Oxyura jamaicensis. The sequence continues at coordinate 3,242,084 of NC_048896.1, forward strand.
ACAGTTTTAAATGAAAGGAGCTGTTGCTAAGCACAGGGATCTTTGCCAAATACTTTTTAAATGGTTTATTGTGCCCTAGCAATCCTGAGATTAAAAACATCTCTTGAATTACAATGACACATCAAAAAATAAAATTAATGTGGGGGTTTTCATTACAAGAATTGAGCCTCTGTGTGTTATTCTTTCCATTAGATAAGAAAGAAACATACTGTGGTACATTGTTTTTGCTGTCAGAGAGAGCTTTTAGGCAAATATACAATATCACACTATATCCCTCACGGATTCAATCATGTACTGTACAATTTCTTCTATTAATTTAACTTAATGCTGTGGATTGAAGGGATAGACCATATATTTTCACATAGTTTTCTGTACTGGGTATGAGTTATTTTTAGATTCTTCTTAAGTCTTCATCAAAATCAGAAGATCTCATTGCCTCATATGACTACAATATGCATAACAGTATTGCCTCACTCTGTAATAAACAGTTTATTTTTTCATAGTTCATGTAATAGTTAAAAAACTCTTGTTTTCTCAAAGCTCTTACGTTACAACACTGTGGAGCATATAGATCTCAGTGTCAACGAGAAGCTTGAACACGGAGAGCTAGACGCTTTAAAGAAAAACAAAAATCAATAGCATTTCCTACCTAATAAAGATGTCTAAACCAGTATGCTTAAAAGTGTTGGCCTCACAGTACACAAATTATGGTTTAGAATAGGGGAAAAGGGAAGTAGCAAAGACAACAGAGAAAATGGCTGTTAACTGATTTTAAACCAAACTTGAGCTCCACATCCTGAAATCCTGTTTTACTTTATATCTGACTGTGCTGCAAGTACACAGCAAACCAAAAACATAGCTCCGCGTTCTCTTGAGCTGGATATGAAAGCAAGGGCATGCAGATTAGCAGGATTTTTCTTGAAAACACTTACTACTGCACTTTGCCCAACATTCCATAAGATACCAGGGAAAGATAACACACATACCTTGCCAGATAACACACACGTGTTGGTACTCTATGGTTTTAGTTTACAGATTTTATCTGTCCACACACACTTTACAGCTATTATTTCACAAGGACAAATCTGCAACTGTGAGTTATGGATTATGACAAATTAAAACAAAACACATTATACATATTAAAACTAAACAGAATACAAACTTGGTAGATTAACAGATATAGAAACCTATAATGATTGTAAAAGTGGCTCAAATTACATATGTCATGTTACTCACATATATAACACCTCAAGTTACTCAAGTAATAAATACAAACAAAACCAGTTCAAAAGAATCACAGTGAGAGCTTGCCACTTTCAGATCTCACGTGCTTTCATGGATTATCATTATAATGCCTTCCAACATGACTCCTTTTTACAGAATTTGGATATACAGACAGAAAGCTTTCCACTGCTGACCCACCACCTTAAAAAGGAAATATGTAGGGAAAAAAAGAACAATATGTGAGAAGGAAAACCAAGATCACTGTCTCACATTGGCCATTTTTTTTTTGTTTGTTTTGTTTTGCCTCTCCAAGCTAGTACAACTATGTGAAAGGCAGTCTGCTGCCAGTACAACCAGCAGACAGAAAACTGTCTGCTGACACAGACAGTAATGCTAACATTACTGGAGGCTCCTGGACCTGTGTGGAGGGGGAAGGGTGGTGGGAAGAGAGAAGATCCAGTCCATCTATCTTCCACTGTTGTAGCATGCAGCAGCTTTTTACATTACATTTAACTTAGATTAATTTAAATTACAGCTAATTTACAGCAACACTATTAAACTTTGTCAAGAAAGGGTGAAGAACATGACTTTGAGTCAAGAAGTGTAGAGACGGGATCGTGTCCCACTTCCTGAGCAGCGCCTTGTGCTGAGCCTGCAGACGCGCCCAAGGTGCTGGCAGGAACTGGACATGGCCACATGGGAACTGGAGAAAAAGGCCAGGCCTGGACTACAAGCACTACAGTGTGTGTGTAGCATATCCTCAAAGCCAGCAGAGGAAAGGTGGCAATGGTAAAAGCAACATATAAGGTAAATGTGAGTTCAACTACATGCACAAGTGAACTGAAATACTTGCATTAACAGATCATGAATTAAACAACAAGCATCGTTGAAGAAAAGGTATTGTGAATGACTGAAGTTTCACTGCATATTTTAAACTATTCAGAATAATCTTCTACAACTAGATTTGCCTATAGTTTAGTATGGTGGGTTGTCCTTCCCAAAAACAATGATTTCACATTAATATTGCTTCATCTAGCATTGCGCAACCTACACAAATGGTGACACACATATGCATTTCTTTGTGTCTGAAAAGTGCAGAAGGATTTTTCACCAAGGCCTACTCACAGGAGTGAGCTAACAATGCATGTCTTCAAATGCACATATTAAATATGCTATTAAAAATACTGCATGTTGGTCAAGCTGAGACATGCCTGCACAAAAATGTATTTTTAAGATACTATACATTTTTACTGGAGATGAGCTATAATTTAAATTTCCTCCTTCAGGAGATCCCCGATTAAGCTACTGTTACAATGTTGGGCCATCAGGGTTCTGCCTTCTAGGTAAAATAGGTTCTGCCATATAGGTTCTGCCTTTCTGCTCAGAAAAATATTCCTAAAACAGCCACATTTGATTCCCTGCTCTGATAGGAAGCCAGAAATAAAACACTTTAAAAATGAATCAGATCCCTTCAACCTTTGCTGAAAGAAGGCCATCACAGTTTATAGCACTGAAAAAGGTGAAGAAGAAATATAAAAAAGATGAAAACAATTACAAACCTTTACATGCCTCTTCGGGAAATATATACTTTTCTGATTTTCTTTGGTAATACTATATAACTCCAGATTTCTAGAACACAAGGAGAACACACAGTCTCACATAAAACATTCCTCTACTAGGGAAGGCATTTATTGGTCTCAGAAGACAGATACCACCAAAACCAAAACGCACTGTTATTTGCACAAAGATGGAACAAATTGTCATGATATTCTAACCTGCAAGAAGATGCACTCTTCACTAACAGTCAATATCAAAAAACACTTATTAAGAGAAGTAACTCATGGTAGGCTTTAGCACTGGAACTCACAGACTATGACAACTTCATTTATTCCTATTTAGTTCTGTGGGCTCTTGTTTATTCTGTATGACACACGCCATATAAAGCAAGTTTGAGCTAATTGCTTTCTCATTTACTAAAAACCCTTAACTATGTTAACAATAAAGGCCTTATTTTTTCATACTGATTTAAAAAGGAATTAACACAACTGAATAAGCAGTACTTTTCATAATCAAATTTTCATTGTTTTCTAAAGCATGAGATTTTTTTTGTGTTTGAGTCTTCTTGTGACACAGATCAAACTACAATCTTTCCAGCCATCAATATATGATACGTGAAACTAATAAAAAAAGGTGGGGGAGGAGGGGGAGGAGTTCCAGTATTTAAAATATTTAGAACAAATTATGACTATGTTAAATAAATGCCCAAGATAAATACTTCCTTCTAAACCAAAGGTATTGGGGAAAAATGTACAAGACTGGAAAAATATGCACTAATTACTGAGATCCCTTAATAATTAGGAAGAGATTTCTATATAAATTGTCCTTATTTCAGCCAGTGTTAGTTTTATTTTCTCTTCTCCCTCAGTATGATAGTTTCTCACTAGGGTACTTGGCTTAGGGCTTGCTCTTTTTTTTTTTTTTTTTTTTAAAATTAAGCCTCAGTTATAATGAACTCTTGCATAGATTGAAGCAAAATATTGTATCAGCAGCTTGTAGATGATGTTATTTCAGTGAAGAAATGTCATAAGTTTAAAGCGTAATGTTTCTCTAACGACGGCTCCCGTAGTAATTGAAGCAAGTACTGTAGAGCCCTTTTTCTTCTTTTGGCAATTGACATTTCACAGTAAAAGTAAACACAGTTCGGGTGCTGGAACCTCCTTAAACCCTTTTGTAAACTGAATGCTGAAATTTCCAAATTAATAATAAATTGAGTTAGTTTTCAAAATACACATTATTGTTTACTTAATCACACATTTGAGGTGAGGCAGCGAGGCAGAGGTGGGGCATGCAGGACCCCTTCCTGCAGGCAGCGTGTGGTTGACACAGCAAGCAGACAGAACCCCACACTTAAAAGGGGTGTTCTTCTTAAAAGATGAGAAATCACACCCATTAAAAATAACTAAAATTATAAGAAGTTTTTCCCTTAGCCCACACTGCTTAGTGATGCAACAACCCCCCATCAGCTTTTTTGTATGTCCTTCTTTCCTTGCTTTCCTTAGTGCCTTTGTGCACAATTTACATATCTCACTAACAAGACAGTTACTCATCTGCCTGTACATCTTGTATAAATCGGTCTGAATTTGGCTGCGTGACCTTGAAGTTTTCATGGCCCACCACTCCCCTACAGCCCAGAAACCAGAGCGTGCGCTACCCCTCAGCTCCACAGCCTTTTCTTTTTTCCAGACCACTGGTTTATAAAATGAACAAAATTGGTGCTAATGCTGATCTCCTGTAGCACTCCACTAATCACTTGCCTTTCCCAAGCCACTACCCACTCACAAATACCTCTGTCTTTGATGTCGCAGAAGATAATTTATCTATTCACATACCTCACCTACTATAACGTATCAAAATTACAGACCTTGCAGATTATTCTTTTGTGTTTTGTTCTATCAACAGATTTCCTAAATGCTAGGAGAACTATGTCTATGGACCCAATTTACCTTGTTACTGCATAGCAATGATTTGTTAAACAATTAAATTTTTGTGGTTGTCTTTACCTGTAATATTCCAGGTGCTTCCAATGGGTCCTGGTATAAAAATAAATGGAGTAGGGAAAAAAACAGGCTACTATTTCTCCTTCATCTCAGTAGCTTAGCCTCCATCATTCTCCCAGACTTGAGTTCATTTTCTGTGAAGCCTTCATGGTGCTTCCCTTTGTGTTTGGCTACACATAGGTCTGAAGAAGGAGGAGCAGATGAAGTACCTCATCTTATCCTACACCTCCTGTCTCTCCTGTAGTGGCAGTGTCTCAAGGAGACAGAAAGCCATGTAGCTACTCTCTGTGGCCCGCCCAGCTTCCCCACAGCAGAAGACAGGGCAAGAGACCAAGCACAGCTGGGAATGATTCCCCAGTCAATTCTACTCACTGCTAAAGCCCATCAGGGATCAAAACACACATGCATTCTGCACCACCTACCTTGCATTTATAGAACATTATTCTCCATGCCTGTGACCTGGCATAGGTCTTTAGGCAGTAACCAGACATGATTACTTATAGTAAGTATGCCTAAGCGTATGCATATGTGTTCAGTAGTATCATAATTTGTATCTTTTACATCTTGGGTAACTAAGTACACCTGCTCCTACAGCTCCCTCCTTAATGTGAGTTGTAAAGCAGTCAGTGAGACTGTGACACACAGCCTCATGGAGTAACAACCGTGAATCATGGATAGAAGTAAAGATTTTAAACAATGAGTGAAGATTGTTGATGGAAAGCTGTGCTCCGCAGAGCTGCTGACATCCTTTAGATATAAAGCAAAATAAAGTTTGGAGAAAAATAAAAGTTCTGTTTTATATTTACTCTCTGCTCACAAAATTCCTTCTTTCTTTCCTTGACTAGTCAGAGACATAAAAATTCTATTACAACAAAAGAATTTGTTCCAGATCCCATCAAATGTCAGTGGCGTTCTGATAGCTAAGTGCCAACACAAGATAAAGATTAATAATAGTGGCAGCAACCTCCTTTCCTGAGCCTTCTATAAAGAAAAGGGACAGAGAATACCAATGTAGCTACATACACACTTCTCAGCTGCTACCTTCTTGTTTGTGTTGATTCCAGTGTAAAAGCTATCGTGAATTGCTTGATTTATTGTCAAAATTCCTGTGGATTATAATGACATTATAACACCACTTCAACCTTTTTCCCTCAGGAAAGAAAGAAAAAAAATGTGCTACAATGCAGAAATATTGTTTTGTATTCCACACCAGCAACACACATTTCTACAAACTCAGTGACTATATGGACATTCCTCTCTCATGCATAAGAAGATCCTTAACAGGCTGTCTTTACTCACAGGGCCTTTCAACAGGTATTCCTGCTTATGTCTGGTAGTGATATGTACTGTAAACGTGTACACCATCTTATTTTATATTAAAACAGAGACAGATTGTTTCATATAGTTGAAATAACTGATAACAGAAGGCATAGCCATGCTAATTTATGTTGATCAGGATCTGTGCACATTTTCAAATCTCTGAAGAAAGGAAAATCTTACTTAAGCTGTTATGTCTAAAGCCATCACAAAGCCCAATGGGAGAGAGCTGCACAAGAAAAAATACACCATAAAGATACTTAAATTCTTGTCAACTTCAAAGTTGGAGCGAGGTTACACTAATTTCTACACTGAGATTGAAAAGCACCCCTGCATTTAGATGATGAATTAATGGATATATTAAGATGCAATGGAAGAACTGATTTCAAATAAGCCAGAAACTCAAGCCAACTATGAATTTGGGATAGAAAAGTACAAACATTCCACTTTAATTCTATTTGATAACAGGAATCTTTCTTACATTCACAAAGTCCCCCCTCCCCCCCCCCCGCTTATACCCTAAGCATTACTAATAAATAATTAACACTGTCCCTGGGCACCAGACTCGTACCACCAAGGCGTACACGTGAGCAGTTCTTGCACTGTGCTGGCATTACTGGTGGTAATTTCAAGCTCCATGAGAAACAAGACAACAAGTCAAAGTTTATCAAACATGAAGAAAGCAGAAAGAAGCAGAGTTAGTGATCAGCCTTCAAAAGTGTTTTAGAGAGGGAGAGAATCACTAATAGTTATCTGGTGACACCAGGAAGCACAGGAAAATGCCCCCATGAAGAGCACTGGCTGCTGTAGTATCAGTGGCAACACCTACTGCCTCTGTCTGCAGTGGTAGGGATTTTCTGGGGCTAATCCTGCCAAGGCAGCAGCAGAGGCAGTTTGAAACTTAGTCCTCCATGAGGCTGGAACTATTAGGATAACAATAATGGCCAGAACTGGTTTTTATCACTTTAAGAGTAAATTACCACAGGGATCAGAAGTTAATAGGCAATTCAGCAGCGGAAGCTTTTTGCTGTGGTTGTAGACACCCTGAGCTAGGCTTGCGAGGCAGTGCTTCATTCTTTAGAGCAAAATCAACTGTTTAGATATCTAAATACAATAAAGCGTACAGGCAGATATCAATACCAAACAAATATGGAAGCTTGGGCTTTAGCTAGGGTGAACATATTCTCATCACCATCCACTTGCATCACTTCCACAAAATACCGGTAGAGTACACAGCTTATTTGACTGGTTAAAAACCCAAACTAATGCCTGCATTTGTGAAGAAAATAGGATTTTCTTTTCCTTGCAGCATTTGATGGAGGCCATATGTATCACTGCTGCAGCATTGCCCAACCTTAGGAAACAAGGAGCAAAAGGGATTTTATTACATAGGTATTAAATTACAGTTTTAGCCAGTAATAATGAATGCAGAGATGCAGAACCTGTTACTTTTAAAGCATAAGCATCCTCTAGGGATTTTAAAAAGACATGTAGAATTCCTTGGCTTGCAGGGGTAAGCGCAGCCCTGGTCAGAAGGGTTTGCATTGAGGGAGCGCTATGCAAACGGCTCGCTGTGCTGACAATGAATGAGACAGCTTTCCTTTCCTTGGTGCCTCCCTGCTCTCTTATGTCCCCTGCTAGTAAATCCAGGGCTGACTTGTTTAAAGTAACTCAGAGCAGAAAAACAAAAATCAGTAGTTTTTATGCTGCGCAACACTTAAAAAAGTCCCTGACTGACTCTATTTACAGGAGGGTGAATCTTTAATACTTTCAGAATTACAAATAGAGCACCTTTCCATATGGTGCTACTATTCAAGTAACTTCCCTGTAAATCCCAAACAACCAAGACTGATTTGTTAGCAATGCCACTAACCCTGTCCAGCGGGTGCATGTGCTCCTCACAGAACTGCCAGCCTATGGCAAGGACAGACGGGACTGTTCAGATCACGTACTGCAGCAGGTGACAAAACCTATGATCAGGCCTCAGGGAGCTTCATTTCATGACATTAGATTTCCTTTTTTCCCAGAAGGTTGCTTCTGTTCTGGGGCACCGAGAGAGAAATTTCCTTGTACATACATACTGTACTCCTTCAGCCATTCTGAATATCCCTCCCCACAATTTCACATTTGCTTTGCATAAGCTTTGCACCTACGAACTTCTAGCAACAATAGTACAAAAATAAAATTTCAGCCTCACCAGTCACAAGCTCCCATTTGCTGTATGTAGAGTGACCTACCAAGTTAGCTCCCAGATCCAGAGACAAATAGAGATTATTTAGCTTTTGAAAATATGACACCTTTTCAAGAAGGGCAGACTAAAATATGACTTTTGCAGTAATTCCAACTGTGTATTAGCTAACATTTACCGTACAGCAGGATGTCAGCTTTGAACACCACTATCATACTACTATATAATGAATGGGAAAATGCACACAACTCACTCCTGAGATTATTTCACTGCCATCTGAAGCGCGTATGGAGAGACAGGGCCTGCTCTAATTACAATATTGTAGTTTTGACTGACAGACAATATGTCTACAATCAACTCATTTGAAAGCCATGTGTTGCAACAGTTCCTTGTCCGACTCCAAAGTGCACAGAATCAAGATAAATCAATGCCTTGTTACTATACACTAATTCCACAGTAAAAAAAAAAAAAAAAAAAAAAAAAAAAAAAAAAAAAATCCTGGAAACCACATGTCTACAAAGAACAGCAACATGGGCCAAGAGATACCCCATTTTCGGGGTATCTTTTCCTAATTGTTAAAATCTATTGACTTCTAAAGCATAGCCAGAATATGAGAAATGCTTAAAAACATACATTCCCCAAAATAAAACCGCTCACTCCAAACTTCCTGAACTTCATGTTTGTTATTCTAAAGCAAAGTACATTTGAATATTAAAATTTGAAAAATTCCATTTTTGAGATCGCAAGAAAAACAACTTTGGTATTAGTACACATATTTCTAATGCACACAAATATATAGCTGACACTGAAACAATGTTTTTATTCTGACCTCACACAAGCCTGTGTAAGTATAATTATTATGCAGCATAATATGACAGAGATATCTGTCATTAGTAGAATTTCTGGAATTTTGAACATACATTTCAATAGCCTAAGTGGACCTAGCTTGGCAATTTAGCTGACCCTGGAAAAGAGTGCCTTATGTTCATCTTGTGCAATCTGTCCACTAACAGATGTACACCATTAAGATGTAAAGCGAGGTGGAGGAGGAGGGGAACAGCAGGGGAAGAGTCAGGCCATCTAGCAGAAGAGCCACGCGTTTCAGTAGGCCAGCGTGAAGGAAGAACAGTAACGTACGGATCACTCCAAACAGGTTTCATGTAAACCTGTGATAAACAAATTACTATTTTTAAAGCATTGCATTTACTTTATGTTAAATGATATATAAACATTTTTTTTTTTAAAGTATCTGCACTGTGTTTATGGTGAGAGCACAAGATGGGAAGGGACTGCAATGAGATTTAGGCATTACAGGGGGTACCACAGCTGCTGAAGGACAGCAGCAAATGCAGCCAGTTTACAAAGATCCCTTGGTGCGGGGGGAGCGGCTTTCCTCAGCACCACAGACCTGGCTCGCCAAGAAGCATGAAGCCTACCAGTGGCAAAGTTCTCGGATTAACAGGTTGTGTAGGTGCCACGTTCAGATGTTGGAGGTACTTCGCCATAGCAACAGACACAACCTGACATATTATAAACTTATCTTCCTTATTGCTGCAATAAATACACTTGGAGAGTTTTACTGGATTTAAGCCCTGTGTTGCCTACTGGGTTCTGTGAAATTTTCTCACCTGTGCTTATTCAGTTACTACCAGAAATGTGCAAAAGCAGACAAGACCTGCGATTAATTATTTTTTTAAATGTTCAAAGTGCCACTTACCAGGATTATCGCAACATAAAAATATTCATCATATCTGCCCACACCAAATGTTGACATAAATTATTAATTTAAGGCAAATGTGACAATTAAGCAGATTTATTAGCCTTAATACATCATACAATTACTAAACGACTTCTTTTTAAAGCTCATCTTGCCTTCTCTCTGCAATCAACATTTCTTTTCTTTTAGGTCCTGTATTTTATTTACTGATGCATATCATTTTGAGAATGAGTTATCGAAGTTAAATTTTGTAGCGACAACACATAATTAGTGCACAAAATACATACAGATACATTATGAGCATCACTATAGCAGTCTCAAGGGAGGAAAAAGGTCTCTTACAAACTGAGATTTCAGTAAATCATTAACAGACAAAAAATGATTCCTGTAACTGTTGCTAACACGCACCTTTATTTGTAGTCTCAGTATATGGACCAGTAATTGACTGAGGTTGGACTGCTCACACCTGAAAGCTCTATCTTTTGCCTCATAGCTGATACCACAGATGGGAGAATAATGGCCACATTTGTAATTTCCTGCCTACCGTGTGACGTCTGCCCTGCAAATAACACAACAGTAGCTTTCAGGATTGTCTGGTATCAAAATTACATGACTTTCATGTTTTTAGAGATACAGGAGCTAGCAATGTATGTGAAATATGGCTAGAAAATTTTAAAATCTACTTTTTAAAATAAAGAGATATAAAATATGTCTCATTGGACAAAACCAGTGTTTACCAGATACATTGCCTATTTACTACATATTCCTTTGGGTGTTCTTTATAAAACACACACACATATATATATATATATATATTTTTTTTTTTTTTGTACACTTTTATTTTTGTTTTCGCCTTGCACATTAGTTATTGCTCTGGGAGCTTTGATATTGTTTTCAGCTGAGCAAAAGGAAATGTCAGAGATAATTTTGATAAATGTGAGCTATCTCATACTTTCTGTTAACAAGTGCTTTGTGTCTAATAACATGCACCTGTGAAGCTGATTTTTCTTCCTCTTGTGACCTCAGAGAACTGAGCAGAGGCTGTACAGTAAAGAGACTATACCTACTGCTAGGTCAATAGCATTGACGAAAAGACTTAATCAATGCAGAGATAAAATAAGGCCTTCTGACCCCCATCCCACCCCACCTGCTGTACCTCACTTCGGCAGTGTGTTTCTTCTCAGTAATTTTCTTTGCTTGTTGTGGTTTGCCAGGTAAGTACAAACCTGGGCCCACAGGCGTTGTGCTGTGAGGAACATGCCAGGACACAGCACTCAAGTGAGCGCATCTTGATAGCAGCTGTTAGTGATAGCTGCAAAACATTTAAATCAATATAAGCCCTTTAAACTGTACTTTTACCAGTTTCCAAGGAACGTACTCTCTTCAGAATAACTGCACTACTATGATAACCAATGCTTCCTTCTTTCTAACAGACCCTTACTAGAAAGTGACAAATTCTACAGCATGTAATAAGTATGTGTAATAACCTGTTTGATATTTATTTTTGACAAGTAAAAAAAAAAAAAAAAAAAAAAGTGACCGTACACTGGCTAATACGAATTAAAAAGAAAATCATAGTCAATCTGGTTTCTTGTAAAAGATTTTCTAAACTGGATCAGTAGAATCCCAACTGACAAAATATTTTTGCTTTAGACAAGACAACTTTCTCAGCTTTAAAGGAGTTCTTTAGAAAAGTTAAACATATTTGATATACATGTTCTCCCATACAGATCCTAATATTAAAATACTTCCCAGATAAAAGAAATATATTCTGTACTATATTAATTTGCACAGACATAATGTTAGTCTATCAAGCTAGGCAAAAATTCAATGCATCTGTGATGCCTGACTGAATAGAAATCTGCTTTTTAAACCAAGTGGCTTGAAGTCAAATTTTATTTTTATTCAATGTCTGCTTCTGGAATCCTCTAAGCAAGATTGCTTTATTTCAGGAATGCTCATTTAGTCAATTATTTAAATTGAAAAGCCGTACAACAGGATATAGTCTTTGGGGATTTGTTTTGTACAGATGGGTCATTTATTTATGAAATTTTTGAGCTCTTCTCCTGTTACAATATTGATGTTCTTCCCCTTTGCTCCTTCTTCTGATTTAAGTAAAATGATAGATATTGACTTGAATTAATTTACAGATTAGCCATTATAATGAAGTCTTATTTAATCATTAAGACAAGTCAAAAGAGGGGGAATGCACAGAAATCTGGCTGATGGAGTTTCTGGAGAAATACAGCTATACAGCGGTCAAGAACAAAACTTCACTAAAGTCTCTTCCACATGTTGGCTTAAGCATTGTCTTCCTAGGTTACTTTTTCTTATGAAGGAAATGTCAGTGTCATCACCATCTCCCCCAAGCAGGTGACTCACAGTTTATAGCCTACCCTTACAGATGCATTTGATTTAGGTGCTGTAGTAAAGTGGAAGTGTCAAGGTGATTCATCTGTCTGCCACCGCTGACAGCTGTGTTACACAAAGTGCCCGTGTGGAGCACATTGATTGGGCTACAGAAGTAGGCATTCCAATATCAAAGGGAAATGCTTTCTTTGTCATTACAAACACAGCACTGGCTTTTGACCAATGTAACAGAATGGCCTGCATAAATATTTTGCTGCATATTCTGGAGATGTTTCTGGGATTCTCACCCTATGACAGGGACCAACAGCAAACTTGCTTGAAAAAGAAATTGCGTTGCCATGACTAAATTAAAAGAAGGGAAGAAAATGTACTAACTTCTTAAAGAAAAATAAGAACACTTGTGCATTATACCCTTGATTTGTCACATGTGTTAAAACAACATTCACTATTAGTTAAAAATGTTATTTATTTTTGCTACAAATCCTGCAAAACAGCTATTTTTCTTTCAATGTATTCCTTAAGTTCTTCGGCATTGTCCCATACTTTTATGGAAAATTATCACCCATTTTGTGAATTGTCACCATTACTTTTACCAGATGACTGCCTTTACAAGGTTCTCATATTAGTAAAACATTTCCTAGATATTGCCATTTTGTAATCTAATTCCTGTCTTTTCATCCATTCATGAGAAATGAACCTTGCTGGCCAAGCTGAATGATAGGTATGTATACATATATGTAGTCTGAGGTGTCATTTGTAGAAGAATGAATTATTAGGAGAGTTAATGGGAGCACCCTATGATGATACAGTGTCAACTAAAGCTATTTATCCATCATAATTCCTATCTTTATGGATTAAAAATAGTTGTATATTCAAAAGTAATCTGCAATTCAGTGCATCAGTTGTTGTTGTGTCAGTAATTTATCAAAAATAGGCCATATTTTAATCATAATATCCCCCAAATATTGGAAGTTCATTTAATAGTGTGCTGAGTTTCAGGAAAACATGTTCCATTTCAGAGAAAAAAAAAAAAAAAAAAAAAAAAAAAAAAAGTTACATTCAAACTCTTCTTGGTGCTATTCTGAAAAAGACAAGAGACTTTGAAATTCTGTTTCAGTCTTCTACCTGTAAAATGCAGGTAGAAGAAAAATAAATACTTCCCTTACATAAGGTAAGGGAAGAAGAAACATCAGCCTCAAACTGTAGGACTTACTGTGAACCATGAAATCCTAAATACTAAAATCCTAAATACTGAGCTGTTTGCCAGGAGACAAAAGGCTGTATACTAATGCAGTTTGATCAGTAGCGTAATATACTACGAGCCATCCAGTGATTTCAGAATACTCCTTTGGTTTTTAATTGAGACTTTTTTTTTAAGTGAGAATCAGAACCATTAAGATACTATCTGAAGTATCTGTTTCTTTCTTGACAAAGAAAACGTCCTAAAACTGAAGGAAAATGAGGGACAAGTGGACTGACGAAAGGACAAACCTCGCAGGACACAAGCAGGAAAGTACATGGAATAGGAATGTTTAAGAATCTGCATGACTTTGGGAGCCAGTTTAAAAGTTTCCTCTGAATACCACACGACCTCGTGGCACATCACTATAGCAGGCACCTAACATAGGTCTACTGAGGTAAAAGCATTTAGAGTATCTTATTAGATCTCCACCATACTTGAAGAATAATGATAAGCAAGTTCAGACAGTCCTTCTCTTCATATTTGCTAGTTGTTCTACAACTTCAAAATACACCATGATTTCTTTTACTAGTAAAAAAAAAACAACTTGTAAACAAAAAAATGTAGATTATGACTGGAAAGAAATATTTCCTACTACTATATCACAATGCTCTTTTGGTAGCAGCATGAAGTCTTATAAATTGTGTGTTAGCTCTTTCAATAAGCATTAGATTCCATTTAAGCAATTAAAATGCTTATATCATTAATCAGAATTTGCACCTTAATGCAAATAGCAATATATAATACGATGAAAAATTCTAACGCTAAGTTAGAAAAATAAGGCTGCCATTGCATTTCTAAAACAATGCTGATCAGGAACCTGGGCATGTGCCATACTGTGGAAATTTGATGTTGGTGTAATCCTGTATCTGATACAGTCAGCCTCCAGCATGCCTGCAGCTCCATCAGTTATCTGTTAGAGTGAGTTTACGCAGAAGTGAAGTTGTCAGGGACATCAGAGTCAGGTTTTGCTCTCTGGATACAAATGACTGTGGTACCAAGGTATCCAGTTGCTAGGTACCAACTAGCAGGTTGGTACCTTTCACTAGTTGGCCCTGACGAACTGGTAAATTACACTGTACCATCTTGCACTAAGATTTCATGACTGGAGTGAGACAGAACTTGCCACGGTCTGTTGAGGAACCCTAACAAGTTCATGGAGGAGAAATCCATTAAAGGTTATATATATATAAAGGCAAATCTCTGAGTCATGAAGTCTTGGAGTGGCAAACTGCTGACAGGTGGGAAAGTATTCTGGAGAAGTATCAGTCTGGGCTTGCTCATCTCATCATCTCATTATAAACATTGGCCTAATCTTAAGAAATGTCCTCTCATAACATGTCGTTCACTTGCCAATAACAAACCTGTTCTGAAATGAGAAAACGTTAAGGGAAAATGGAAATTTTAATGATAAACAACGATCATGAGAAAGTTACTCTTAACTAAGAGACTAAGTGTCTCACCATCTCTGAACACTAACTTTGAAGGCAGATAAAAGGTATTTGTCCACTATTGTCAGTATTTTCACTGTGACTATTAGCCATCTTGCTGGCACTCCTCCCTGTGGTGGTTAGTTTCTTTCTGAGCAAACCTGAGCTCTTACATTAAGCACTCCTTTGTTGTTATACTCTTCAGGGGAAAAGCCTGCTGTTAGACCTCCAAAGATCAAGTATTTCCACGACTGCTTATAAAATAGTAGAAAAAAATATATTTTTTCATATCCTCTTAAAAAATATTTTGTCTGTGCAAAACCGTTTAGCCCCAACATTTCAGGAAAACAAGCATTTCTTCGCGAGAATCGTTCTGATTTGAATTCTTACATTCAATGCACTCTTGGACTGCATCCTTTGAAGAAGCTCAGTTTCTTAACTACTGCCTATCTTTTTTATATTAAATTGTATTTGACCATTCATTTTTAAATTTTTATTATTTTTTTAATGCATGAATATTGACCTATTTTACAAGACTGGCTGATTTTCTCTGGATGTCTTTCCTTTTACTGTTGGAATTGTAACAATTCATACACATATTTTTTATTTTATTCAATTTCTTATGTCCCTATAGCTTGGTTAATAAACTGTGGTTCTGAAATGAGAAATTCTAGTGTTCTCTTTTTTTAATGCAAGAAATCAAATCCAACATCTGGTGTACAGAAATAGTATGCATGTATATCTTTCATATGATTTTCAATAAAGAAAACTATTCCGATAACCATCCTTCACATGGCTGTTCAAGGAATTTAGGTAACTAAAAATCACTAAGAGAGTGAAAATATTGTATTTGTAAAAAAAAAAAAAAAAAAAAAAAAAAAAAAAAAATTAATAGTTTTAAAATATTTTATTTTTAAAAAAAAAAAAAAAAAAAAGTAACTGACTTCAGTTCAGAGTGATATATTTAGACTGAAAATACATTAAAATGTTTCTGAATCACACTTTTCTTTAACATATACTCCAAGAACATTTCCACTGTGCAATGTGCATTGCATTGAACTTTACTCAGAATCTTTTTACAATGCAACTTTGATTCTAAGCCACAAATTGTCATTGAGACCAGGGAAAGAAATATGATTCGAAAAAACATTGTTAGAAGTGAAAAATTACATGACACTGTATTGACACAGTATTACTAAATTCACAATTTATTATGCATTTCTTTAAAGTCTTAAGCATATTTAAATTTGGCCATAAAGTTTCAGCACAAATACACTGAAGTATCATTTCTCCATGATCAAAATACATGAAGATAATGTTTCAGTAGGCTGATTATAAATGTTATGTATTAATTCTGTAATATTTTTATAGCGACAGCATTAGGCTTGTTTTATGGAAGATGCATTGCAACTTGGCATGTGAAATGGAGATTGCACAACACACACATACACACATGCATGAAAAGAAAATTAAACTGTGATGTCTTGTTCAGAAACACATTGCCACCCCAGATGTCTTACTACAAAATCCTCTGGCCAACAAAAATAATTCCAAATAAACCACACACAGCTTATTTACACAGAAATTAAAAACTGATCCAAATATTACTGAAAAAAGTCTTCAAATGTTTTTCAAAATTTATTAGTCTGAGTCCAGTTCTTTAGTTTTGTTCCCCAGTAATTATATGCTTATCATGATATGGCATCATAATTCATACACAGTCACTTGGAATAAGCATACTTCATCCTGTTCTCTAGTTTGTGGGTATTTTTATATTTACATTGTTGGAATGAGAAGTATGTCCCATATTCCTCATGAGGATCTAAGGGATGCTCATGCATTTTTTTTCACATTATCATCAGTAGCTAAAATGAGTAAATTATGAAGGAAATGCTTACTCAAGCTATAGAAACATGAAAGAGGGAAAAAAAATCTTTCATGTCTGTTTTGCACATTAAAATACCTTTGTCTGTTTCAAATTTAAAAGCAAGTAATAGCCAATATATGCATTAAGTTTTCTCAGATACAAGGCAGTACTGACTATTGCAGACCATGCATATAGACTACTGGTACTTTTCTAAACTGAGCAATTAGGGGCCCAGATCCCTTGGGTGACTCTGAAAATGTTACACATCATCAACTCAATACCAAATCAAACCATTGCAAATGTATATTTCATACTGTTTGCACATATATTAGACCAATCCTTTTGAGGACAGAGATGTGTTTCCTTGAATCTCTGCACTTTGCTGTGTAAATCCTCAACATTTAGCAGCGCCAAAAAACTGTTTCCTTTAGTTCAAACTGATATCAGAGGGACAATTTTTGCTTTGATTAAAAAAACAAAAAGCTTTAGCCTTTAAACTTGAGACTTCATTAATTACAAAAGTAAAAATTCCACTGAAGCAAAAGGTATTCTGCTTGTATACAGACTGAGTTGTAGTCAATAGAATATTTTTTACAAATCTGGATGAAATTTAATGAGATGATACTGGTTAAAATAAGTGACATTTTTCTAGAATTAAACAGTAGTAAATCTTCTGAAATTTCAGCATAAAATAATCCACATTAAATGTCATTGAGAGGAACTCTTTGTTCAGTAATAGTTCAGTTAACTGAACATTATAACCAAGACAGATTTTGCTTTTTTCTTAAATTATGAGAATTGGCTTTCTAAAAAACACAGGTTTACTTCAGTATAAGATGCCCTTCTGAAATAGGCAATTGTGACTTAAGACTACAGTGTTGTAACTTCAAAATGAAGCTCCAACATCAATTTTTTTTTTTTTTTTAAATAAATGAAACAACCAAATAGAGCATCTCAAAGCATACTGCAGAGACATCTATACTCATCTCAAAGCATTATTCATAAGAAATATTAAACAAATATTCATTTTCAATGTTCAGTGTGCAAAAGTACATTTCATCCTAACTGGTTTTGCATCTGTGTAATAGTACAATTAATATGTTTTCCATGGATTAGTTCATGGAAGATAACACTTTCAAGAAAAATTAAATATGGATATAACCTTCTGGCTCAAGATGTCCCTAAACTGCAGATTGCTAGGAGTGTCTCTGGGGAAAACGGCAGGATGTCTGTATGCTTGCTTTGCTCTTATCCAATATTTTCAGACGAGCTCTACAATCCGGTGCTGTAGCAAAAGGCTGGTCTGAGAGCAAGGCAGTGGCTGTGGACACCAGTCACTTACCTTCTCACCAAGGTGACACTGGAGCATTTCTGTGCAATACTTTTGTTCTTGAGAAAGGGAAAGGACTGAGAATGGCCTTCAGTGAAGGGACACAGATGTTTGTGTTTATTGCACCACCTGAGCTAATTAAAATTCTTACCTTTTAAAAATAGAAAAAAAAAAAACTTCCCATGGGAATGAAAAGTGGCTTTAAGAAATTACAGATGGGATAATGAAGAAATATTATTTTCAAATTAAATTATTTGGTTTAGCATTTTTGAGGAAAACAAAATATTGTTAACCTGCTGTCCAATATTTAAAGTTTCTTTGTTTGGATTAGGAGATAAGGAAACCAGTTTGTTAGACAAACTTACCACCTTTGTCTGAAGTTGCAAGCTAGCTTTATAGCACCTTACATTGAATAAGAGTTTTTTTGCGTAGCATTTAAGAGAGAAAAAAAATAAGAAAGTATCCTATACATCTTGAACACTTATGGAGGATAATCTTTGTCAAATTAACATTTCCATGATAGTACATGGTATTACTTTTGTACTAAAAAAAAAGATGAAAATCTTATTATTTCCCAGATTTTACTGAGCTTTGCGTTATGCAGAGGGATTTCTAAGTGGCACCTACAAGAAGATACCAGTCTCCCTTATGAGATTTATACATACACAAATTCATATTTTGCTTGGAGGTGAACCCACCCCACATTATTTATTTACTTATTTTATTTTCAAGGACTAAATTGTTTTTGTAGTGAAATAGTTAACGACCATAAATTGGAAAAACAAACAAACAAACAAAAAAAACAAAACAAAACAAAACAAAAACACTTATTTCAGTGAACAATTAAACAATATTGCTCATTAAACAATACTGAAGAAAAAGAAAAAAAGAGAAAAAAAGCTTTAATCTGAATTAGTTTTAGACTCAAACACTTTTTAAAAGATATCTCTTCGCTGATAGGTTTCTGTGTTTACCTAACAAATATTTTCTAAAGGTCTGAGAATTTTCCATACCATCTTGATACAATTGAATAGAAGACCCATTTAGCCTAATGAGCATTAAGATTAAATCATTTACTAACAGATCAAAGGAGATTTTAATTATGTAAACGAGTTGTTCAGAAACACAAAATGTTCCATTAAGCTTCACAATTAATACATACAATATTTATGAGTTCAGACTTTTTTCCTTGTTAAAAATTGATTGTTACATCAAAAAAAAGTTTCCCTAGATGCACTGATTGAAGGAAAAATATTTTAAGTCATAAAAGTAGCAGGCATGCAAAAGATTTTATGGCCTTTTGCTTTTCTTTCTCCTCTTTTTTTTCCCCCTTTCTTTTTTGTTGTTGTTGCTATGAGCGTCTTGTCACCAGATGTTCATTATGTGTACAAAAATATTGAGTTCATATAAGTAAGTATTCACAGCATGGTTGTACCATACTGAATGCATGTCACTGGGATCTTTAAATGGAAATAGTACAAAATAAAGAACTTCTAAAAAAATAATCTTAAAAGTTTGACTGCTTTCTATTTATTAGAATATAAAACAATGGAATAAATAATATGGTGCAAACTTGAAACTGAGCTTTGGTTCACTGCTGTGTATCCCTTTTTTTTTTTTTTTTTTTCAAACTTTTTTTTTTTTTTTTTTAAGGGAACACCCTTAAATATAATGAAGCATAAAGCAACTACTCCAAACAAGGGTGTTATGCTGTTCCCATATTCAGACAGACATTACCTTTGAGTGGCACAAGAAAACCCTGACATGATAAATCATAAAATCACTATGTTATTTTTAACAGGCAAGATTAAAATAAATGCAAAGGAAAAAAATGATGGAAAGAATGCTGATAAAATATGCAAGTAGGATTAGTTATAGAGTAATTTATTTCTACTAGAAGTTGTACTTAGGAAAGCAAATCAACAGAATGGAAGTCTGCTGACACTAAATAATCCTGAAAAGCAGAGAACAGTTGTAGGAAAACTGATTACTACTTGAGAGGGAATAAAAATACATTCAGATTCTCAAGGCCTGCAGTATGCATTAGCAAAACTTTCTACAAGATTATTTTCTACAATTAAAAGAGCCTAGAAAGTACATTAAAGAATAAATAAAAAAGATAATGGATCTAGTAGATACACTGGGGAAAAATTCCACCCTCAGTTACACAGTGTGCTCCAATAGAGTACGATAGATCACTGCAGTTTATGAAGATGCATCTGAGAACACAGACTGCTTTTAATGTTCATCAGAGTTAGCAGCTCAGTTATTAAGGCTACTCAGAGGCACTGACAAATGTGTAAATTTGTCCTGAATAGTAAATTGCTGATGCCTCTATGTTAGATTTACAAGGAATAAAATATTTAAATATTTTCCAAAATCTGTACCATTGTGTCAGTGAAAAATTCCAACACCTTCAATATTCTGTCTTAGCAGAGCAGCTGAAGCCTTTTTTTTTTTATTTATTTATTTTTTTTTCCTCCATATATTAGGAACTCAGCATACTTTAGCTCTTTCACTCAATATCATGATCTTATGATTGATCTTATTTATTTTTGGTTTGTGTGCAACTTGAAGTTGATGCCAGAGTTCTTCTAATTATAACACAGTCAACATAATGACAGAAATCTTATGTCCTGGAACTCCATAAATAATTCAATGGAACTCAATAGTTTATATTCATTGCGATCCTACTATATCTGCAAACTTATGGTCAGTTTTCAGGTATTTTATATGATTTTACCTTTCTATTGAATTACAATTTTACCCCAAAACAGAGTAATTTGCAATGCTCCTAATGCTCCTGCTTTTGGATACAGATGGCTAGTGATAAAAAGTTGAATTCACTATCCATCTATTCACTGTCTATCAAAATAAGTGTGAACGTAAATTATCCCAATCACTTTCATGCATGGCATATGAGAAATGATAAATTTGAGTATCTATTTTTCCTTTTGGTAAAAGAAAGGAACAACTAATAATACTTTCAGTAATTTCTCATTACTTATTTTTCCATCCACAATATTGTCATTTTTCAGTAAGCTCTCCTGTTCTCCAGTCTACACAGAAACAAACTGTCACAACAGACAAAGCAGTAACTCTGCAGCACATTCTCCCTTTCCTCATAACAGCAACGTAAACCCTTTGGGTGGAGGTAATGGGGGAAATGTATGTTGTAGGGTGTTTATCACAAACATCAAATTATCACTTGTGGATTCGAATCTCCTGTATACAGGTTCTTTTCAGGAGAAAGGAAAGTGTGCTGCTAAAATGGCTGGAGCAAAAAGGATCTGTGCCATTAAGGCAGGTGATGCTATGGGCTGGGGACAATCCAGCTGGTAAAGATTTTCTCAGTGGACTTCAGCCGACAGTATCCAAGACACAATCCCTTTCTGCACGCTTTGTGAAACTAGGCACATGTTCATTTCCATCGGTTTCATTTTGGTGGGCAGCATGTTACTCACAGACAAAATATGCATCTCCATCTATCTTTTGCCATATGCTCAACAATTATAAACACATTGAGTCTGGTTAAGTCAACGTAGTTAAGCATATAAGCTAGGTGGAAAAGGGTAGAAAAGGGGGAGGTTTTGAATGGCTTTGGAAACATTTTAAGAGATCTGCATTTCCTGCATGTCTGGCAGACATGAGAAAGAAGCAGAAATGGGAAGGTTAGGTGGACGAGACTCTAACAGGCCTTTCAATTGCCTTAGGGCTGCCTAATGTACCAGAGAGACAGGACAAAATATGCCATCAGTGCTGCCTCATGGACTAGGTACGTCACCTTTGAAGTGCTGATGTTCAAAAACATGCCTTACACAGTGTTTTTCCAGTTCACAAAGAATTAATAGGAAGCAGCTTGCCAAGTTCTTGTGATTTTTTTTTTTTCTTATATATTTATAAAAGGCAGAAACAGTCTTTCTTTCAAGAGTATCACTTAATGTTTTTTGGGGGACAGGTACATTGTTTTTAGATGTATATTTTATCATCTAGCAACACTATAAATGTTAATGCAAAAAAGAGCACTGATTATATACACGTTGTGGTTATTTCTACAAAGTTATGTCTTTCTCAACCCAAAATAATCACCTGAAGACTTAAATGAAGCCAAATACCTCTTTCAGAACTTATGAATAGCATTATTCAGAAATACAGAGAGCCTCAGAAAGAGGTACCACCTAATAGCAAAAGGTGTAACGGTCTTTTCTTTCAATTCAAATACCTTCTCACGTTTCTGCAGGATGCTGCAGCAACATGCCAGCTGTACGCAGGGTACTGCTGGCCTACCAACACCTCCAGTCTCTTCGCATCCCACATTTGGTATATGGGGACTAAAGCAATGGTACACTTCCTGGTATAGAAGCAAGTGTTTCTTTCAAGCACTCACAAAACCTGCCGACAGCCCCAAACCGAAACAAAGACTATCACAGCCATCTTTCTGACAGGCCCAAAATTAATTTCCTATTTTTAATATCTATCTTTTACATATTCCAGTTAAGTGTCAGAAGAAGGAAGAGATCAGAGCAAGAAATACGATGATTGTGCCTCTCTCTTGCCGCCACTGCAAGATTATTTTCTGCAATACATTGTTTAGAGCTTTTCGGTCCACTCTTAAATGGCTCCAAAAAAGAGCATCCTTCACTTTTATTGCAAAATGACTCCATACTTCAGCAGTTGACAACCACAAAAAATAAAGGTTTAATTTTTTCAAAAATGTAAGCCCATTAGTCCAAAAGAAATTTTGTGCCATCTCAGATGCTTGCTCTTTCTCTTTGTCAACATACTCTCCTTATATTATTAGCATATGTTATGTTATACAAACCATGTATTTGTTTTTAGTGCACTTCCTAATGAAACTTTGTTTTCTTCTTGGGGGAGCAAATACAATTAAGGGGATAAGGAATTTAATAATATATAAAATATAAAAAATAATGAACATATTCTTTAATTCAAGGTCCTTCTGTAACAAAGATACTATTAAAAATTAAAATATATCAAAAGAGAAAGCATACTGAGTCTCCATCTGAGGCAAATTTAAGCGTTCAGGCCCATCAGTAACCCACGGACAGCAGCTTGAACATGAAAGAAAACCTTTTTATGCACTGAAAGCCACCTTAAATAGGAGGAAATAAAAGGAACATAGCTAGAGAGACAGGAAGAGGTAAGGCTACTGTGAGGTTTTCAAAAATTACAACTGTTCAAACAAATAGGAACTGAAAGGGAACTCCTTTGAAACCTGCCAGATCACTGAATGAAAGAAGTCTTCATCCAGTTTCTATGCTGTTAGTTTCAGTGGGATTAACAGAGACAGAGTAATGAGAATGTTTTTATGTCATTTGCTGCTCCCTAGTGGAGATAAAACATAATTTCAGAGTTTATTATTATTATTGTTAAAAAAAGATCAATTCCTTGTAAATGTTGGGCTGTCTCTGTAAGTAAGGAAATCTGAGTTAGTGAAAGGAAAACTTTCATTACAGTTTTATACACTGAAGAAAAAAACTGAAAATCTAAGTATGGGAACATATATTTACTTATAACTATTTGGGTATTTCACTTTGCAACAGCTGACTGTTATATTAACTTATAACAGTTTAGAGTATTTAGACATTTAAAATCATGATTTCACATGGAAAATCACCTTTCTACTTCATAGATCAAAACTTATGTTGCAAATTTACAGGTAGCATTATTTGCCTTCGCTACAGCAAAGTGCAATGCTTAATAAACTGATGTCAGGTGACAATAATGTAATATCCTAGTTATTTCTATTGCAAACTAATTCACATGCATTTGTGAAAATGTACTTTCTGATCCCCTTCTGTATTTGTGTGGTTTGTTATCTGATTCCACGATGCCTTATTTGCTTTGGATAACTCAGGAATTACATTGGAACTAAATAAACAGTGTGGCACAGATTGTTTTGTATGCAACCAGATGAAGTAAGAGCTGTATCCAGCTACCTGTTGATGCCCTTTGGCCAATTTATTAAGTCCCCCAGTTCTTTTTTTTTTAAAAACAAACAAACAAACAAACAAACAAAAACTTCAAACCAGCAGGATCACAGACCAA
This sequence comes from Oxyura jamaicensis, assembly GCF_011077185.1. Taxonomy (NCBI): domain Eukaryota; kingdom Metazoa; phylum Chordata; class Aves; order Anseriformes; family Anatidae; genus Oxyura; species Oxyura jamaicensis. The sequence continues at coordinate 3,266,393 of NC_048896.1, forward strand.
ATGCAATTGCTTCATTTTGCACTTTTAGATAGCTCTGCTGTGGGTTAATTAGAATTTCAGATAAATATTTTTAAACCTGTGACGGTCAGTCACCATGGAGGAAACTGCAACAATCTGGATATAACGGAGATTCAAAGAGCTGAGAGACTGTTTGTACTGTCTATTCATTTTTAAAACTGTCCATCTCAAAACCTTAGGTATGAAAAAAAATACATTTTATTTTAAAATATGTTAATACATTTTCTTCTATTCAGACAAAAAACACATACAAGAACACAACACTGTGATGGGGCAGAGAGAAAGCTTACATCATCTGCAAATGACAAAAAGCTGGGAGGTGCCTGGAAGTATACAGAAAGAGAAGTTTGGCATTTCAAATCCTGAAAAACTGTAAAGATTAAGTGAGCCCTCAGCCCCCACCCCAACCCATGCAATTCAGTAAGATCTTATACCTAAGATTTGATGCCTAAATAGAAATAGTTCAGAAGACAAATACCAGTCTGAGAACAAACTGATAGAACACCTGAAAGAAACATCCACAGGCAACAGATCACAAGCTGTGCATCAAAGTGCTACTCTTCCAAAAAACAAACCCAAACAATTGCTGCATCTCTTCCTGTGGTGTATAAACAGCATGTCCTGACAACACACAAATTCTTCTTCTCTATTAATACGGAAAAGAGCTGAAATACCATATCCAGTTTAAGCACAAAGGAGGGCAATGAGAATCCTCATATAATTTAGGCACCGGAGTCACTAAAAGGGTGGGAAAACGATCAGAATAATTTATGCAGATGTCAGCTTCATGACTGCTTTCTTCCTCTTTTACTCCAGACCACAAAATTTCATTCAATCCTTTGTTTACAGACTATTTTCCCCACTGTTCTGTGAAGGTAACTTGAACTCTATAGCTGTGTAGGACACAGGACAGCACAACATGCATTCCCTATTATTTGTGGTTGATTGAGAGAGAGCAAAAAGATGTTTCATAGACTTGAGAGGTTTGCTTCGAATGTTCCACGTACTTGGTAACATTTGCAGGTCTGGTTTGGAACATGTGTGCCCTGTGGAGGCCTCTCTGGATCCCTATTTTGAAGCATATAGGTAATCTTGGTTAGCTAATATCATTTTTCCCCCCTTAAGCAGAAAAAGTCTTTCAGTGACTCTGTGCATTAAAATTATTTTGAAACAAAATTCCAATGGCTAGTCCATCCTATACATCAGACCACTGCAGAGTCAAACATCACTTCCTTGAATATAAATGAAAAGTTCATAATGAAATCAGTGAGAGTGATGCTTGCGTATCAAAAATGAGAATTTGGCTTCTGGTATACTGCTTCAGTTGATGAAATACACTTTAAAATCTAGACATTTAATAACCCTAAAAGCCTGCAGTACAAAATGAAAAATCATGTTGCAAATAGAAGAAACGTTTTTGCTTAACCTGCACAACTTCGTAAATGTGAATATTCCTGTACTAGGGTAGAGGCTTTCTGTTTGTTTGTTATTGTTCCTTCCATGAAATTGATTCCCTAATTTCCCTGAGTGCAGAGATGGACTTGTTTGCTTTCTCTAATCACAAAGAAAAGGAAAAGAAAAAAAAAACAAAAAACAAAACAAAACAACAACAACAAAAAAACAATAAATTTTATACAACTGGAATGCACTTTCAATCTCTTCATGAAATTGGTACAGCATATGTTTGTTTCCAGCTAATTCTTCCATTAAAATCACATCAGTGTTGCCAAGTCATCTTATTCTCATATCATATCTTTCATATAGGTTTTGCTTTTGGCAGGGAAACCATGATGTCTCATCGTAGAATGGCAGCTTTGAATATCTCTTGAACTGTGAGAAACCTTCTAGACTGTCACCACACACACTTATTTGCTATTGAGTTACACTTTGAGGGATGAGTCTCAAGCATATTAAAACTGCCCTGTCTTAAAAGATTTTCTAACGTCTTCTAAGTTAAATGACAGAACACTCACAAGGAAAAACTAGCTGAAAATTTTGGATCTGACTCTCAAGACTGCTCAGGCATTTATTTTAAGAGGCATTTATTTATTTATTTTTATTTTATTTTATTTTGCACTGCACTTAAATAGGTGGTTGACAGTTGAACTGCTTGGGCGGGGGGTCCGGGGGGGGTTAGTCCTTTTCTAGTCCTACTCACAGTTTTCTCAAATGTATTCACTATTTCCATTCTTCAAAAGCTAATTTTAAAGTGTGCTGTACTGATCAAAAAGTCATTAAGAGTATCCGATAGGCAATACTCAGTGTGAACTGTAAAATTTAGTCAAGAATTCCTCCACAAGCTTTCTTTCAGTAAGGGGCAAGTGAATGGACAAGAATTAGCCTATTTTGTATTCTCCTTTATTTTGCCCATATATTACTCTTACAAAAAGTAAGAAATAAAATATTTATTAAATATTTATTTCTTGGACTTTTCAGCAATTTTAAGCAATTTTACTCCGTACGGTCACAAAAAATTCAATACCTTTTTAAATAAAATATGCATTTTATTTATTGCCTTGTAGTTGGTTTTTCATTGGTATTTTTAGTAATTACTTTATTGCTGGGCAGAGGAAGTGCACAAGCAACAAGTTAGGCTTACTGTGAACACAGATAAGTAAAACTTGTTCGAGAATTCAATTAAATAAAGCAGATACAGGAAGAAATAAAGTTAGTCATGAAAAACAGGGAAGAAATTAAGAAACAAAACAAAAAATTATTCAGGTGGAATAACATAGCTGTGCAAAACTTCATATATATATATATATATATATATATATATATATATATATAAAGATTACATTTGTCAGTATTAAAACTTTCTAAGTGTTCTCCACAAACAATTTTGATTTAAAAGATCAACAGTTAGCTGACAGAGAATGTTGCAGTTCTTCCCTTCCTGGAAGCAGCCTACTAAATAATTGACACAGGCTATGGTTTCACCAGAAGATTTTGGTGATCTATGCCACACTTCAGCCTCCCAGAACCATGCCAGTATGTACTGAAGTTCTATTGATAACACTTATATTACCTCTAATAATACCTACTGCTGTTATATTATCTGAGTTATTATTAATTACTTGTTATATATATATATATATATTTACAAACAAATGAAAAAAACAGTAACACTGTTTTCACACCTTACTGTCAGACTTGTAATATCATGCCTTCTTTCTTTTCCCTAAAACAGTTATCATTCTTAGAAGAGACAGGCATTTTTCTGTTTGGGTCCACATAATAGCAAAGTATCTAATATTTTGTGACTACCAATGAAATATCAATATTAAGCACAGAATTGCGTCAGTGAAACACCAAACAGTCCTGGCTGTGAATCCTGGCTGGAAGAACTATCTGATGCTAGTCTGTAGTATTTCCTTTAATAGTGTTACCCATATTCCATTCAAAGCCCAGATACAAATAAAGCGGAATGTTCATTTTCTGCTCTCATCCCCTTCCTGGAGGGCAGAAAAGGTGACTTCCACATGATTTCTGTGTATCAAAGTACTTCATGTAGAACTGCATATTCCCTGTATTTCAAAGCTCTTGCTTCCTGAATCAGTAGGTGATTTCTTAATATTTAAAAAGATAGAAATGCATCTCAATGATAAAGATCACTCTATGGGAAGAACACAAAACAACAAAAGATCTATGTGGCATTCATACATAAGGAAACTTAACTGCTATTTTTAAGTGCTATCATTAACTTTTCACGTATTTTTGCAAAGCTAAGTGTTTAAAAAAAAAGCCAAGCTATCTTGAAAAACAGAAAACTATGTAACTCTTTCTGGAAATGAAGTGTACAGAAGCTGAACAATCTTGAACAAGCTTGAACTACAAGTTGACAATAATAAAGGGCTGACTTCTCCATTCTTGATCTAGCCACTAGACAGAACAAAGAGATCCACTCAGTTATTGTGGGCTGCACTCTGCACAAACCACAGATTCAGAACTGTCAGTTGGTGTCGTGCTTTTCTGCAGATGGCATTTTCTATAGCACATATTATTTATGTCTTACATACAAACACTTCCTTTAATTGCTTTGTTAGTGTTAGTGAAAAATGGAGGTTAAATTCTGAGTATTGAACATAAATGTTTTCCCTTCAATTCAGGATCTTATGAAATTTAGAATCAGTAGATATTCATTTACAATATATACGCTAATGTTAGTGTTATTTGCACCACAACATACTGGAAAATTTAGTATCAGCCAATACTGCCTCCTTACAGAGGAGGCCATGGAATTAGATATGCAGAAACGTGCAGGTGGAAGGTATTTTTTATTGATTTATTTCTACAGTTTTACTAGTTGTTTCATTGGTGTGTTAATTTTAATTTTAAAATGTATATTTGTAGAGTGGTATAATTGAGGACAATATGGTGAATTTTGTACTTTTACCAGTGATTTATCTCATGTGTAGTCATCAAAAGAATAAAAATGAACATTTCACAACGGAAAATTCATATTAGTTAAAGCTTAGTGGCATAACAAGCAATTCCCATTAGCAAATAAAACTGAGGAGTTGCTATATCTATAGTGAATATACCTTAAAAGGAATTATAAGCAACTGAGAATTGACAAGACTGCTTTAATAGAATGATAACAGCTATCAGGGATAATAACCAACCAGAAAATAAGCAACTGAACTAACAGATCAATTAAACCTATAAGGAAACGTGGCCTCTGTCACAGTGATGTTGCAAGAGAGTGACTCTACACAGGCAGGGGAAGAACTACCCTTTTGAAAACACATGACTCTGAAATGCAAAGATAAAAAAATTGAGAAAGCAAGTGTTTAACTATTTAAAGAGAAGTAGGAGTATTTTGTAAGAAGTATAAATTTCACTTTTGACCTGCAGGTATTCAAAGGTCATGTTTATAGAAAAAAAGTTGTGTCACTTTTTTTTTTTTTCCTCCTAACAAGTATTAAATATTCTATTAAAACAAACAAACAAACAAAAAAACAAGATATGTTTGGACTAATGGGAGCATTTGGTATCCTTAGTACCTTCACTAAAGAAGCCTACACCTACATGCCAACACTTGGTGTTAAGTAGCTGAACCAAACAGATCTACCAGCGTTTTATTTATTTTGTGTATTGCAAGCATATAGGCTGCAGTTTATCACAATGACGGCTAAATCTATCATCCTCTACCTGGAGCTATAATAGGAGTGCTCTCAAATCAACAAGTCTTTCCTTCAGAGTAACTGAACTGTAAATTGTCCTTGACCAGTCAGACAAACAAAAACAACCTTCCCTGTTAATCTGCTGAAGACAAACAGTTCACTGTCTTTCATCCTCAGAAGAAGGATGTCAGTGGCAATGGTGTTTTATATGTCACATCCTTCACACAATGCTATTCTGTTTTCTGGTTCAAAACCTTAGTGTGATATTAAGAAATACAGGCATTTCAACCTCTAGAACAGTAAATAGTCATTTTGTTTCCAGGAACATGGATTTATTTTTTTTTTATATATATGAAAATGAGGTTTCCCATATAGTTAAACTATATTACCAAAATACGATTATTATTATTATTTTTTTTTTTTTTCCCAGTAGGTTGAGAGAACTTACAATAACATGGGCATGCCGATGCAATCTTGTATCATACACAGGGATATTTTTACTTCTGTGCAGGATCAGGAAACTAATTTCACAATATACAGTTACAGAATTATCTGGGATGACACATACACATCACTGTTGTAACTTTACAGATCAGATATATTTCTAATGAAATTACTGGAAAACATTTTTATTTAGGCTATTTCATGTGTTCCATGCAGCAACAGAGAACAGATATTTTATATATCCTCATCACTTTCTGTAACTGATTTTTTAAGGTATTTTACCAAAAAGCATTCCTGAAAGGCTCCATTAAAGAAATGCTGACACATTATGTTACAGTATGTTACAGTATCTTGGGTTCTATCAGTCACATTTCATTACTTTTACATAACATGACTCTATTGATGCAACCTGATGTGACATGTCATACTGCAGTGTCAGCGACAAACTTTGACTAAAAAGTTTTTGTCCTCAAAACCACTATCTTTAGATGAAACACATAAGAAATTACTAGACATATCCTTTAAATTTAAATTATTTATTTGTGGCAATAAACATGACTTTACCATCATGCATGTATGCTAGAACTGAAAATTTCCTGCTGCATTAGTGCATACTACGCGCAGTTAAAACTGGCAGTAGTTAGAGTATTTTACAACTGGCACATCTTTATTCAGAACATCCAGAGGTTCCTGGGTCAACAGCTTCCTATTTATTCAAATTTATATTGACTAGCTTCAGAAGGCAAAGCTGACAAAATGATTAATTAGACTTTATAACTCATTGGCAGCCTGCAGTTTAATAGAATTAGTAGAGCTTAAGTTCATCTTTAAATACCATGACGGTTTTAATTTTAAAAATGTCAAAATATATTTTTCAGTCAGTGCAAAATACAAGATGACTTACTCAAAAATTACAGAAAACTAAAAAAGACTAAGTAGGCACCATTTTTAATATAGGATTTTTATGATTATTAAGAGAAGTGATTCACTTTTTAATTCACATTCTGAAGCAGTACGCCTTGTACAGACAGTAAGTTGACTCTGAATACGAAGGCATTTGTTTATAGTGTGGGCATGTATACATTTTTGTAATCCTTTAAAACTTATTTAAACTTGACAATTTCACCAAAAACACTGATGACATCTAAACGGTGAGAAATTAATTAAATTAGTTGTAATGGTAGCATTTTGGTCAAAAAAAAAACAATCCGTGTGACTTTAGTAACACAATCGGATCCCTTCAGTACTGAGTGCACTTCTGTAGTAGCTGTAGTAGCCTCTTCCCACATACTGTCAGGTAAGCATGCAACTTATTCATTTTTATCATCTCAATTGGTACCAACTGTTTGGTGTAACTCAAACAGTAGCTAAATGTTCAGCTGGGGACACGCTTGTTCATTCTTTCTGTGAGCCATTCTAACATCACACCAGCCTTTATTCCTCTTTAGGGAAATCTCTCTCTTTTACATCCTGACCTTTTCCTATTCTTTCAAGAGTGAACATTTCAAGGCATAAGGCTATAGAACTGATGCAAACATTAAAACTTCTCACAGATACTCTGGTCCTTACTTCTGGGCACTTCCTGAAGAGCTACAAAGATATTGCAAAAGTGACCTACCTATAGACTTTTATATAATTTCATAGGTCCAAATACAGTTGATCATTCAACCTTCATGCTGGTTTTAAACCTAAGTGTTGAATTTATTATTAATTTGTTTTCCTTCTCCCTTTCCTCTTCTGTTTATTTTCAGCTCGTGAACACAGCTTGGCTAAGGAACAGGCATGTATGCATCACGGTCATCAATTGTTTCTAGTTCATGTTCTAGTTCATGTGCTTTCTCAGAGCATGTGCGATTATGCTGGCATGTATGACAAATGTGAAAGTAGAGGATTTCACAGAAAAATATAAATATGAATTTAATATCAACCTTAGCATTGATTTTAAACATATAACAGTTAACAGTACTAATCCGCAGTACTGTTTTCAGAGACATCCTGGTTTACTGTATACACATACAGGATTAAAAACAAAACCAAAAAAGTTACAGCACATGCAGATCATCTAGGTTAACGTTACGTATTGAAGCACACTTAATACTTGATGAAGTAATAGTATCTTAAAGGCGGATCCTGCTAGATAAATAACACAGTAAGTCTTATTTTGGCTGCTTATCTAAGTTATGTTAAAACTTCCTAGAATGCATGAACAATATATATTTATTTTTGTAAAAAGCTAAGAAAATGCTGTGACAGAAGGTGAAACACAATTGAAGTCACTGTCATTCAAAATGGAGAATAGGAGAATATATTTTAGGGGGTGAGTGAGTTGCATGAACAGGTATCATCCCTCTTCTCAAATCTGAATTGATAGCATATTCAATCCATAGAATTTAAAATCATCTGGGCTTTTAATACACCTACTACAGAAAGGAACATGCACCCAGATGTAATAAGATAGCAGTGATGTAGCCTTCTCAGTTGGGAATACTCGAAGTTTGTTACATAAATATGAATGACATGCTAGCCTTCTGTGCTGTTTGTTTTAACAAATATGCAGAAGAAATAGATCTGAAAATTTAAATTGATTCAGTAACACTTGCAAACTGAGTGGTCAGAGAAACGACTGCTCTAGAGAAATGTTTTCCCTTGTCCAGAAAAAAGCTAAGTATGTGATTTTGTGAGAATTGATGAGCCAAGTTTCTTTCCTTTTAATTTTCTCTGCTTTCTTATATTTAGTAATTCTTAGTAGGAGTGCATTCATTTTGAGTATAATTGCAGTTAGATTTATTCCACCCAAAAGTGAAACCATAATTGCCTACGGTAGCACTGAAAAAAAAAAAAAAAAAAGCCTTCCCCTAATTCTGAGCTGGTGAAGAAGGGAAGCTCAGTTTCAATGGGGTGAATTGGACAGCATGGAAGAAATGCCCGAGGCAAGTTGTAACTATCAAAGGGATTTAACACCATGATGCCAGAAGCCCCCATCAGATACCAAAAGCAAACTGTACATAAAGATCTCCAAGCTCCAAGAGGGAAAGGAGAGGATTGAGATGCCCACACTCTGCTTTTATTCATGTGATTAACAGACATTAGCAAAGTCAGGTTATGTCATCTAACTCCAAACAGAGATTCAATGAGAGGAGGCGGTGGCAAACAGCAAGACCAGTCAGTTCATTCTAATGTGACAAAGTATGGCAAGACCACAGGAGAAAAGAGTCAGAAGAAGGATAAATAAAAAAGGATACTGGAGTGGACTTACCGTTAGATCATGACATTGAAAAGCCCCTATAACTAGCTGAGAAGTACTAAAGAGATTGCTTTGTTCACAGAATTACAGTCTTGATGTATTTATACAAGCAGTGCAGCTGCTGCTCTTTACAATTTATTGAAGTCTACCTTCAATGACTGGGCATGTAGCTTAGGCATCCAGGCATAACTCATTAATACACCTGGCTAGATTATATATATATATATATATATATATATTTTTCCCCCATTCTCTTTGTAAACTACTTAGAACAGAAACACACTATTGAGACAACACATTGTTTTTTCATATGCTTATTCTAGACACTTTAAAATAAATTCATGGCCATTTATTTTTGATCCACATTTACAAGTTCTCAAATGGTTTAACAAAACAGATCTACAGAACGCAGAAGGTGCTGGAGTTCTAGTTAGGCTTACTGATGTACAAAAATCAAAATCAAACAGAAGCACCTGTCTCAATTACAATTACCTGAAAATAGAGAATACTTCAATTTGTTTTTCTTTTTAAATTTTTGTTTACAATTTCAGGCAAGAGGAGAAAGTCCTTAAGACTACATGTACTGTATATTTCCTTTTAGTCTTTTTTCTTTATTTTTAAATTGTGTGGTTTCTGCCTGACTTGATACCAAATTAAGTGTAAAAAATTTCAGTTTTTCATAGGAAGCTGATACTTCCTAAAATCTGCCTCTTACTGCAAATGACATTCTTGTCAGTTTTTGCAACAGTGAACAATGTCCAAGAAGATGTTCACAACACTCCAAGGCATACAACACAATCTCATTTTTTTTTTTTTTAATAGGAAAGTGCCATTTTGATGGGCTGCAACACAGACCTCACTGTATTTCAAATACTTTGAATATAAAACAATACCCCCTGCCCCCCCCAAAATATACTCCTATACAGCTATAAACAATTAGACATTAAAGAGGCAGAAAAAATAAAGATAGTGTAATGCATACCTATATGCTAGAAATCCAGGGAACAAGGTACATATGTTCAGATCACAATGTCTAACTAGAAACTAGTTTCTAAGGTGGTAGTTGTATATGTCATGAGACATAGATACATGTGATTCTATGAAACAGCAGGATAGCTATTTCCAACAGAAACGTATACATTAATTCTTGAGAATTATTACATTGCATTTCTGCACAATTAATATGCCTTTCAATTCTAAGAGCCCAAATTCTCTCTAGACACCTAGAATATTATGGGAAAGACCCATTTCGATACACTGACAGAAACAAAACTGAAAGCCCTTAGAGCTGCAATTTCAGGGTTTTGTTTAAGAGATAAGGTATTTTCTGCAAAGTTGATGAAATTCCCTACTCATTTCAGGAACTGGAAACCATATTCTACACAGACAGAATGGAGAATGTACAGCATTTGTGATGGCTCACTTATGGGGTAATAGAAAATGGCTAGGGTATCTACACAGCCCTTTGTCTTATGGGTTCTCAGTAAGCAACAGTGATACACACAAGGAAGTGTCGTGATTTTGATCATGAACCTAGTAAGTCAAGAGGGAGCAGGGGAAATAAAGGGGCATAGGCAAGCTGTGCCTGGTAGTGGTGAAATATTTGTGTATAGATTTTATAGAAAATGCCAATAGACAGGTCTTATGGTTCTTCAGGAAGAGGTAATTTTCCACTTAAATGCATATGCATATTAAATTGTGTAGTACTGTGCAAATGAAGAAGGCAATCTGTAAGGAGCTTAACGTAAGCATACTGAAGGAGATTCAAAAGAGCCAATTCAGCTTATATGGTATACATGACTGATCATAGAATGATAATGAATAACAATATCCCTTTGATGTTAATTAGTTGCACTTGATAAGGCAATGCTAAGTGGGTTTACTACATTCAAGTAAGAAAAATCAAAACCTCAATAAAGCTTTCAGAATGCTAAAACCAATAAGGATTTAAAAAGCAACAAAACATTATAACGCTGCCAAGAAATCCCTAATTCATTGGATTATCTAAACTCCAAAGTAAGGGAAAAGACTTAATAAAAAAGAAGAATCAGAAATAATGAATGTACCATTTTGCCAGAAACGTTTAGGGCTTTTTGTTGTTTTTTAAACTGTGGGGAAGCAAATAAGTTTGTTGGCACTGAATTCGAATTATGGACTCAAAACTAGACACAACATAAACCTCTCTAAATTTTAACAAAATATAGATGAATGTACTAATGATAGACAGATCAGTAATATTTAAAAGTAAATCAATGAACTTTTTCTTAAGCTCTATCAAGACTTTCTTGGATCTCCTCCCATCTGAGGACATATTTCATACGACAAGAACTGCATGAATTAGGTAAGGAGTAGCACTGGTTTCTTTCCTCTCTCCAGCAATTTTTTATTTTTAATTGTGTGACTGAACATTTTAGCATGTATGGAAAACATACATGTAACTAGAACTAATAATGGATATTACCTGACACTAAAAAAACTGGTGCATATTAAGGTTAAAATTTTACATCTGGTTAATGATATTAGTACCTAGAAGGTTACTTTGGCCTATTTCCCATTAGGACGAACTTATATCCTCTTGTTCTCTTCCCTATTTATACCCTAAATCTTGAATATATAGAAAAAGCAACACTGATGATCAATTTCCACAGATTAGCACCCATAAATCTAATGAAGTGCCAAAAGCCTCTTGTATAAAAGTCACACAGCACAGCACCCCGAAGCAGCTATAAAAAATTCTAATTTTCATGCTTCAGCTTAGTTGAGTAGACTACTGTGCCTACCAAAAAGTCTAAAATTTAGTTTACTTTTTACCTAGTAATAGCTAGTAATAACAGTAAATCACATTTAGCATGCATTTTGAGAAATGAATGTGATAATAGTAAAAAATGAGTACCAACATTAATATTAATATACTTTATAATCCACATAGTACTTCCCCAAATCCCAGTAGTGCATGAACAGATTTACCCAGGAGATGCTGTTGGTCTAGCAACACATCATTCAATTCATAAACTTGCTCTCTGCTCTTGGATTTGTTCCTTTTCTGTTTGTGTGCAGTCATGGCCAGCCAGATGTCAAAATGTTCAAAACTGAGTTAATTCTGCTTTCATGTATGATTTTTAAAATTCCCGAACCCTTTTGAAACAGGATTTCATTCACACTTCAACACATCTTCCTGAGGAAAGGCCAAGTAGGGGACTCCGCTGACTCACCCCTTACATTTAATGTTCTTGGAAAACATCTTGCTGCTACAGGTTTTCTGCCTTGGCAATTCTATGGTACATCAAAATTATTATTAGTACAGAAAGGGAAAAATATGCATTCAGAAATTCAAAAGCAATGTAAGCACAAAGAAGCAAAAACATACCATAAACATTCTAACTACAGTATTGCAAAAATATTTCTGGTTTTGCTTTAAATAAGAGCTCTAGGAAAACCAAACCACTAAACCATGATATCAACCTTGACATTATGGAAAAATGCCTTGAGTCTGGTTCATTTCATAGATATATATTAGAGGATAACAAAATTAAAATGATCTTGTATATAAATAAATACGAAACTTATTGAAGAAAATCCTATGTGCCTACCATGTTTAAATTAATTTCATATAGCTCATCATATCTGCAGCAATTATGTTTGCAGCATTCAGTGGCTCAAAAATAGGAAAGCAATCTTATGCATTTCCTATTCTAAAAAGAAGGGTTCATGCTTTGATTTAGATTCTTATCATCTGATAGCCTTAACTTCATCACTATGTAAGAAGATGGAGGAAATGATTTATTGTTGACTGTCATTCTTTCTGGAGATGAATAATCTTCTTCCTCAGTATTAAAGTGGCTTTCAGGCAAATCAATCAACCATAGATCATGTCATAAGACTGTCTTCTGATGTTAATAAAGCATTCTGTAATAAGGAGTTTTTATGTGTTGTATTTATAGACACAGAAAAACTATAATATCCTGTTTAAAAGGGACCATCTTGCCTGTGATACTGTTTTAAACTTAAAACACATACATACATTGCTCTAAGTTAGTTCTGCAATATTACTGTGTTCAAGAGAGCAACAGTGTGCAAAAATGTTTTCTCAAAGTGATCAAGTTAGGATGACAATAGTCAACTCAAGTTGCAGAGTATGAGTAATGGACATCATGTAAAATAATTACGGTATTTCACTTTGAAAATTAACATTACTACATAACTGAAAGACTGCCTTAGGTTATAAGGCAAAAAAGACCGGTTAATGTGGAACATCTTATATAGTTCAGTCGTGCTTTAAAACTGCTTCTTCTTCAAATGTATATATCATAATGTGACAACATAATGAAATGTCAGAACTGTAGAACACACAACATTGTCATTTTTCCTACACTGCCTAGTCTGACTTTGGCACAAGCATAGGGTAATTTTCAGGTCAGGTACTCACAGAAGTGGGCAATTTAAATTATCTATGAATTCTTTCAAGTCACTGATAATTCATTACCTCCATATCTCCAATAATAAGGAAAAATGACATTTACTGCATAATTTAAATATTTAGAGGACTGACTGAATAATGACTTAGGGTCATCAAATTTAGTTTTGTAATTGAACTAGAGAGTAAAGAATTTGAAGCACAATGAGATACTTCTGGGAAACAGGGAAGGAATACACTTTCAAAACCTAAAATTCTGACTTTAATTATATGCATGCATGTGTCAAATGTTTAGACCTGCCAGATGATCTTTGTTGATCTTACTGCTTTGGACATGACATTCTATTATCACTTCTTGAATAAAAGTTGGCTACTAAGGAAGAGCTAAATAGCTCAAACAAACAATTCATCAGAACTTCCTAGGTGGCTGTCTGATCATCTCTGTTTAGTATTTGCAGTGGTATGGATATGGGTTTAAAGATCTAGCCATAGCATAGACGTTTTCCATTTTGGAACAGAGACGCCTCTGTATAAGGCAGAAACAATTCAAATCTAGAATGACTAACACCAGATGAAACAGGTTAAGGAGTGCTATTAGCATCCTAGTAGTACAAAACCAGACCTTTGAACATCATACAATGGAAAATCAGATACCTAATGATTCAAAAATATTTGTGGGGACAGCAAAGTAGGCAAATAAAGTGATCTGAGTTGCTGTGGCTTTTATGCTCATAAGGAAGCAATTTCAATTTTGGTAGTTCAAAGATTAAGAGACTGCAGTGAACAAAATTGGTAGAGATGATGGACTGTTTAACAGCTTGGTAGGATTTAGAGTGACTATGCCTCCATAATAAGCATCCTTACTACTCACATTTAACCCGGTGTGCTGCAATTAATACAGACAAAGGGGAAAAAAAGGTTAAAGACTTAAAATTTGCTTGTGTAAGCTAAATAATTGCTTGAATCCTTAGTGATTGCTAGGCAAGACTAAAGATTTTTGAGACGGTCAATAAAGCGTGACAAATCACTACTTTTTTTAACTGCATCTAAATTTCTAGTTTCTGAACAATATAAAGCAGCAGTTCCTGCAGTACTTTCTACTGAGCTAAAACAAATGAACGTGGCAAAAACACCATGCAGCCCAACTTCTAAGAGTTCTTAGAACTGGTGATGCAAAACCACTATATTAGCACAATGAGGCCTCCAAACCCTACAGATTAATTTTACTGTGAGGTTTTATTGCAGTTTTCCCTTCTCTGCAAAACCTTATTTGGCTAAACATTTAAACAAGATCATTTAGTTGAAATTAATGGTTTTTTTTTTTTTTTTTTTTTTTTTTTTTTTTTTTTAATCCTTGATTCTTTGTTATTTTGTTTTTCCATTTTAATTCTAGAGGTTGCAGTGGGATAGGATTTAGTGGCCTCCTATGTGTGAATTTGGGTTGAAGAAGCCAGTTAGATTAGTTATCTGGTTATACTGCTGAGTTATTTGCTATCTGATGGTGCTGAATTAGATTGCTAAAGTACAACCTTTACAATCTGTCACTTTTCCAGATCTTTTAAGTGCTGTTGATATCATCCTAGAAATTTCAATCACTAGAGTAGGAATAGCTTTGGAAATTATTGATGTCTATAATAAGGTAATATGTCACAGCAACAATGTCATTTTTGTCTGGATTCCAGCCCGTGTAGATATTAAAGGAAATGAAATGGGAGATAAAGCAGTCAAAAAAGCTTTGCGAAATAATTCAGAAGTCATTGAGAACAGAGAATTTGGTCAGTCAACAAACAAAAAAGCAAAGCCAAACAACTAATTCTGGCAGCTGAAGTTTAAAGAAGGGTAAATTAAATTCCAGAGAATATTCCACTTCTGTACCTATTTACCAAAAACCACAGAAACAGCAATAAAATTATACCTAAGAACCAGAGGTTTCTATTCCTAAATACTGTAAGGCTAACTAATTGTACTTATATGCAAGAATGCTTAGATGTGATGCCCTTTCATATTCCTTTCCTAAAATTCTTATTCAGGACTGCTTCATCATCAACTTATTAAAAGATTCAAAATACTGTTCAGTGTACAAAGTTTTGTACATAATTTAAGAAATTCAATATTTGTACAAGTGGACTTGTTCTCTTATTTGAATAATTGATATTGAATGCAAATACAGAAGATCTAAGAATGTAAAATCATATAATACCTTACAGATTACAGTTACTGTAGCTGAATCTGTCTACCAAGTCATACTTTGATATTTTTTCAACTCAAGTAAAATATTAATACCATACAGTTTGCAGTACATGCTTTCTTTAACCACATTATTATTGAATTTTACTTCAAATTACTGAAAATGCAGTAAATAAAAGGCTGAACAAAGTAAGGTCAACACAATGTTTAGGTGAAAGAACATCACCACTAAAACATAAATCAGAGCTGACTGTTCTCACCGCGTGTTGTACTTCAATTATAAAATGTATCCCCAGCCTCATACTGGGAAAGACTTCCCCCACATTTTTATTTTAATTATTAACATTGCTATTCTTACAGTTTCATGTTTATATGATAACAGAGATCTGTGTGTTTCCCAACAAGGTATTATCAAGGCACAGATTTTACGTGAAGTTAAATGGTAACTTTTCTCTGAATCCTACAAAATCCTGTTCCTTCAGCCCTGCATCAGCCAATTCCTGCCTTCCCTACTGCATGCTGCTGCATGCGTTACTGTATACAAAACCACCAAATGATCCAGGTAAAAAAAATGGGGTAGGGTAAAAACAGTCTGCATTTCACTGAGATACACGTATATATTTTTGTACATGGGGGCTATTATTTATAGTAGGGTTCATTTGATAATCCAGTCAACCATGTGCTACCATAAACAGTTGCTTAACGTAACGGAGAGAACAGTGGCCCTCAGCAGCTGCAAGCCTAGGAGCCCCTTGAGGCAGCTGTGCCACAGAGCAACGCACCTTAGGACTTAAGGATGTTAAATTTCATTTAGACAACCACCTGATATATGAAAATATGAAAAAAACAAACAAACAAACAAAAAAACACACAAAACCAACACACAAAAAACCCAACACCACCACCAAAAAAGACCAAACACACAAAAGACCATTAAGAGTACAAAGGACTGAAATCTTGAATTTTGTTTACATTTAATCTAGTCAAGAAAGGGCTTCTTTGTAAATTATTGAGCTAATTATAAACTGATAAATAAGTTTTGAGAAAATTACCCATATTGAACCAGTTCTTCATTAACAATAACAGAGTTATAACATGATACCTATAAATTCTGCAGTTCATTTTGCTCTATTAAATTCCTGTTACATACATATGTGCATATGTTTGTGTACATAATAATTAATACCCTGCAAGTAAGAATTTTATGTGGTAGTGAATAAAACACTGCAGATTAAGACAAACCAAATCACCCTACTTGCCTTGCAAAATTTCTATTTGATTTCACTCTACGCTCGATATTTAAATTCTAGGTTTTTGGTTCAGCTACAGAGAAATATTCAGCTATGTCTCACAAATGACTACCTACAGAGGCACCATAGCAGAAGGATAAACAGCAACCATGGCAGTTGCTCAAATCAAGACTACATTTAGCTCTTCATATGTCATAATATATTTTTTTAAGAGAGAGAGAGACAGCATTTTTAGTTTACTATGACCATGTATTTTAATTCTTCTACTTATCTGAATAGCTGGTTAACACAGAAAAATTACAAAAGAAGCCCTGAAGACCCTGAAACTATGAACAAACATTGTATATTGTTGAAACAAAATTGAACAATATACTACTGTAAGCCAATATGCAGATATTTACCTCCAGTAAAAATAATATACAAAGTATTAAGTTCTATATAAAAATTGTGTTTGTATGTATAAACATATGTATAAAAATACTTCATACTTCATAACTCATACATGTTGTACACCAAACAGGAGGACGTCCCCCCAGAAAAATGTAGCTGTCTTGTACACCATGAAGTCTTCAGAAATTTAATAATACTGGATAGCTCAAATTTACACAGAATGTGTCAATGGTATTTTTACAGCAGTAATCATATGTGCATTTCCAATATACTAATAATTATAGAAAGCAAGAACTAATAGAAGCTGCCCTGATACTCATACACTTATTTCCTTCCTTCTCTCTTACAGCGTTATTGTTATTTACCTGTTTAAAAGGTATAGTCTTCATGAGCTTTAACCCTCTGCTTGTTTATAAAGGTTAAAAGCAGGACATTAAGCTCCACTACAGATGACTGGGGAACATTGCAGTAACAGACAAAAAGAAAACAAAAATTGAACATCGATACCTAAAGATACACTCCAAAAATCAATCCTCTTGCACTTAATCAAAATCAGTACATATAGACACACACAGGAAGCTAAATTTATCCACAACCCATATTTTTAGAAGTGAATATTGATATAATTTCAATGTCTCGCATTTGTATGCCCACCCTGAAATATCTTAACTGGGCTTGGTTTCATGGAAATGATACTCTGAACTGTTGAGCACCTATCACTGAAGTCTACTGTGTATTCTGGTTTGGATGGCATATTATCACATGGAGCACCACATCTCTACCTGAAACTGACCCACTGCTTCATTCAGTCTTTAGCAGAACAACAGCCTCTCCTACAAAGGCAGGCTGAGAGCGCTGGGGTTGTTCAGCCTGGTGAAGCAAAGGCCCTGGCAAGACCTTATAGCGCCTACAGGGGGCTGCAGGAAAGCTGGGCAGGGACTCTGTTGGTGGGTGTAGCGGTTGGACAGCAGCGAACGGCTTTAAACTAAGAGATGGTAAAGTTAGATTGACAAATATGAAAACAGGAGTCATAGCAACCGGAGGTGCAGAGTATAGTATTGCGCAGATCACCTTGTTCACAAGTGTAGCTAAACAAGAGTTCAACCGTGAAATAAATAAATAAATAAATCTCCAACAGCTAAACAAAAAAACTTGAAAAATATTTTACTACCCTCTAGTGGCACAATATGAGATGGACACGAACAGAAATAAGTGTGTTTACATGTATTTCTTTAGCTATCAATAAGAAATTTTTAAAAACAAACAAAAAACCAAAACATTTATTTTGTATCCTGCTGAATCATACTAGGTTGCATAAGATACAATATGAAGAGAAAACCACACTGACTTAATTCTTACAGCTACTAGTGTAAAATGCTTCTTACGAGTGTGCGCTTTTAAAGAGAATTGGATTGAGATAACCTCACTGTTCAATCCTGTTGAAGACTTTTTCATTTAATATTAACCAACGAAACAAGCCCAAAGTTTTAAACACCACTTTATACTGCATTGAACGCAATCTTTATACCTCAATTAAAGTGCAGCACAAAGTTCAGTCATGTTTATATTCTAGCAGTTATGAATTCCGCTGATTTCAAAACTCTCTAAAAAAATATCAGAGCTTAGAAAATTAAAACATATTTAAAAATAGAAAAGAACACATATATATATATGTCAAAATGTAGAAAAAGTATATAGACATTTGAACTTCACTGTATGTCTGCCAATCCTTCTGTCCCATCCCTAAGTCAGGCAATGGGCTCACAGTATGTCCACTATAGTATCAGCTTTTAGCATGATCTTGAGATATTTAAAAGCCTTCTACCCCCCACTTTTTTTTTTTTTTTTTAAATAAAAATTTTAATAGGTGGGTAGATGGGAGCCTCAGAAACATCTTTTGATCTAACATGAAAGACTGAAAACACTGGACTATACTGATGTAAATTAACTCAACCAGTACACCTGACATCAAAGCATTTCCACCTACACTAACATTGTATTCTCACGCCAATTCTCAGTCAGAAGGTTCCAGGGAAAGGTCTTTCTAAATTGTTAATAACTGAAATACTGGCTGACCTTAGCAAATACTTTCCATAAATCACTGATAACATACTATTTTTAGCTGACCTTTTACAATTTTTAATGTGACTACTCCAGCAGTTAAAATTCATCCATACCAATTCTTTATGAGAACTAGATCACTGCTAGGTAGCCATTCAGTCACCTAATGTGCATCAGACAGTTTTGGGTATTGTCTAAAAATTAGAGTTATCCTCATATAACTAATCAAACAGAAGTAAAAATAAAATCAAAAAATATAATATACCCCTCCTACCATCCTCAAATGCATCAGTTCTTCACTAGAATTATGAATATTCAGATACTATGGAGCTGAGGTGAAAACCTTCAGCAGTATGGATCTCAGAAAACACAGTATAGTGTGTTGTACAAGCACCTGCTGCAAAGCTACCCATGTTCCCTAAGGCTGCCTCCTGAAGAACCAGATCAGGTGTCTGAAAAATACACTGATGATGGCATTGAAATCTTCCAGAGCGCTAAACAATATGGTACAGTACAGACTGAATGTTTTTTTGTGGTGCTACTGCCGTTTAGTGTAGGGACCAAGAAGAAAAATCTGGCTAGCATGGAGCTGCCTTGGTGCTACTGATGTCCAGAAACACATATTACACATAGATATTTGAGATAGTCTTGCATAAAGCCTGTTTGCCCTGCAGAGTTTATTAATTTGTAATTCAGCTATGCAAAAACATCTTGATCACTTTCAACCCAGGCTGTGAAATGGCCAAGAAAATAAGTCTGAACTTCTCTGGGAAAGACCATGCTTCCTTTCCTTGCAATGTTCCAATGCCCCTGCTTCAGGGGATATTCCACTACTGCTCTCCTTCTGTTGAGACATATGACTACAAACCTGCTTTTCACACAAGTGGATAAATGTTTCATCTCAATCACAGTCAACTATGTCTGGCAGCTGTTCATTTCCTCACAGTATTTCATTGTATATTTTGTATTAAATTGTATTTTTGCATGAAATTTTATTGCTTTACAAAATTTCAAAAACGAACAAAAAACACCCTAAAACAAAATACATATCTGGAAAACAAAACAAAACAAAACAAACAAACAAACAAAAAAAAAACAGGCAGAATCACAGAGCTAATTCATCTGTATTGAGAAGCACATCAGTTATCAGGACATACCTGTAAATAGTTGACAAAGTCAGTTCTTCTGAGCCCGAACTCTTTCTGTGAAGTTCTCTGGCCATGGCTGCTCTGGAACACAAAAGACGGTTTCTCCTTCTGTGGTTTTTGTTATACTCTGCTGCTCTTCCACTAGCTCCTGCACTTTCAGGACAGGGCCTCTGCACCCTCACAGATACCCTGCTATCGGACCTGACCATTGCATTTCCTTACAAACTATTTGTAACTCTTCCACTCATTCACTTCACAACTCTGCTCACCTACAGCGTTACTATCTCTACTGTTTCTGTTTCAAATCATTAGATAAATCTTAGATTTTTATGCCATACTTCCTTACCTTGTTAGAGTGCTCCTACCCTCCCTTTCTGGAAATTTCAGTCTTTTCTGAAATTTTCTTTCAAGGAAATTTAAATGGGTACAAGATTCTTCTTGGTATAAAAATGTTAGTGATCTTAAAGAGTATGTACCTTCAAACAACTTCTAGCACAACTACTGAATATTGTACTAATTACTTATCTGCAGTCAGTTGTATGCAGTCTTTAATTTGCTCAAGAGCCTAAAAATTTCCCATTTTCATTATATGTATGAACTTGAAAAGAAACTTGTCTTTTCAGGCAATTTCTGAATTTGTCTGAACTTTTCAATAGAAAATTAATTTTTCGGGCAAATTGAATCCTCTATAAAACATTAACTATGGAGCAGTAATTGTTGAAGTTTCTTTATCGAATCACATGTGTTATTGTAATCCAGTATCACACACGATATTCTAACACAAACAAGGTATTGTATGTTTTAACTACTTTTAAACTTTCAGCTATTCATAAAAAGCAGCTACTAACAGGAAAGAGAGACCACTGTAATCATTAGATCTCAGAAGTATTTGATCATTAGTAATCTTATTCCTATTGCAATTCTGATTCCATACTAACAACATTTCTGCCACATTTTTTTGCTCAATAAATATGTACTTGTGGAAATGAAAACTATCAATTATATCTGGCTAATACAGATGTGTTTGAGTAAAACTAAAATGGCACTATTTTCAATTACAACAGCAGAAGATAAACATCAGCTCATTACAGATTACTTAAAGCTTGAGTCAAAACTTACTATGAATTACTTTCTAAATCTAAATGTCAATATTATACTTAGGCATATTGATTTAGAGATATAAACCTATTTACCTTTCTGGGTCAGAGTTTGCATTTGTTCTTTAAATAACTGGATACTCAAGCAAGGTAATAGAAGTGGCTTTGGATTATATAAAGAATTTGCCTCAAGTGTCCAGTTTCATTAGTAGGCAACAAAAGCCTGTTTTTTCCCCTCAGTTATGTCATGCAGCACATATGACATTTCAATACACATCCAACCATTTTTGTATTTTATGTAATTCTTGAGTGTGAAATTAGACAAACTCTGAAACTCCAATTCAAAACAACACTTCAATGTGAGCTAACATCCTTGAAGATAAACAAGTTCTTCAATTTACCGGAGCTTCAGAGAGGCCCTCTCTACATTCATTTAGTTGGACAGCTCTTTACATTGACAAACTCACAAAACAGACTTCAGATTTCTTAGTTATCATTCCCTATGTAACAAGTGGTTTTGCAAATTCTTATGGGATCCCTCAGTCTTTAAAAAGACACTTTTTTGCTGTGCTTTTCCCCTCCCACCTCCCATCCTCCACCCGGTTCTTTTGATGATGCCTCTGTTACATGTTCTTGGCTGCAGAAATGACAGTATCGGAAGTTTTCTTTGAAGCCTGAGAAAAATAAACCACTTTCCTGATGCCCCCTGCCCACCTGCCCCCAGACAAAACTCACTACTAAAAAGCAACCTTACCAAAAAAAAGAACACTAGCAGCAGATATAAGGATGAGGGAACAAGCTTGGAAAAACAAACAAACAAACAACAAAACAAAACAAAAACAAAAAACAACAACAACAAAAACAAACAAACAAAAACAAACAAACAAACAAAAAAACAACCAACCAACCAAACAAAAAAACACACCAGCTAGTGAATATTTTCTATGGAATACAGATCCTCACCAGTAAGTCTCCTTGACAGAGCTGTCTGCACCCAATATAACCTCACATCCTCTGCTGTGCTGTGGCGGCTCACTGCTTGGCCCACACCTGCCCCCTGGCTGCTCTAACACCTGGCAGTGCTGAAGGAGCTACACTCTTCACTGTTGCTGGTGGTGGAACCTCAGATAACGCACTTCAGCGCTTCTGGAGGGAAAGACTGAGGAGACTTCACTGGAGTATCATGGTGTAGTGGGTGGAAGTGCCCAGTTTTGGCAGTGGTGTGGCTGCAGGCACTCTCTGAGGTTCTGTCTGGGCCCAGGCTGCAGCGCTAGGCCCGGCATTGACTGGAGTGTTGGAACAGAGGCAAAACACTGCCCAGCAGTGAGGGGTGAGGGCAAAAGTGGGACAACAGCCAAGGCCAAAGAAGGAGGAAGGGAGGAAGTGCTGCAGGCCACTGAGCAGGGTTTCCCCCTGCAGCCCCCAGGGAAGCAAGTGGATATTTCCTGACAGAGCCTGTGGAGAGCCCAGCATGGGAGCAGGGGAAATGCGTGATGAGGAAACAGCAGTAGCAGAGAGGAGCTGGTATGGGCTGGCCACAGACCCCATTCCCCCTGTGCTGCTTGCAAGAGAAGGAAGGCAGAGGAGGGGGAACAGTGTGACATTGAGCCTGGGAAAAGGGTGGGTAGAGGGGAAGGAGAGGAGGGTGGTTTAGTTTGTCTTTGCTTCTCACCAACCAACTCTGTCTTAATTAGCAATAAATTTTCTCCAAGTTGAGCGTGTTTTGCCCATGATGGTAATTGGTAAGCATTCTTACTGTCTATCTTAATCCACAATCTTTTTCTTATTCTCTCCCCCTGAGAGAGAGCGTAGTGGGGGCCTGACAGCTGGCCAAGGTCATCCCACCCCACTCAGCTAGGCTTCCTCCCAGGCTTCAGCACAACACTTGCAGCATTGCCCTCCCTCTGGCCCTTCTGCACACAGGTGTTAGCAGGAGATTGTTTCCGCGATGCAGCTTCTCTCCATCTGTATTCATCAAATAATCCAAAATGCCCACCTTCTTCAATATAGCAGGTGCTAGTACTGAGTTTTCTACTTCTTATGAAGCATATAATCCACATTTTCTGCCTCCTGTTCCCCTAAGCAGCCCACTTGCAATAAGGGAAGTAGTAGATGGCAGTAAGCACATGATACCAGGCTGCTACTTTTCCCTACCCCTGCCGTCTTGCTATTCCCGCAAATAGCCTAGGCAATGAGGGATAAGGACTTCATTTTCATCCCCACAGCACTTGTTATGACATGCTGGCAGAACTGTTATGCCAGTGAGGTCTCCGTCAGTATTTATTGTATATACCTTAGTATTTGATCTCCTTCTTTCTAGAAACACCAATTGATGAGTAAAAAATCTGCATTTGAAGAAGTAATCTGTAACAGTTCAGGTATTTTAGTTTAGCTACCCCCACACCCAGGGCAGCACTACCCAGCATAAGTGAGCAGTGCTGAGGAATCTCTCCACATACCCTGTCTTGCAAATGTCTCAAAGGAACATTTTAATCATTGTCAACTAGTTTTCATGATCAGCTCTGCATGTGTACTCATAGGAGACTTAACAGAATGGTACACAGCTTCTGCTATGCAAGTAATTGCTGCTTCTCTTTGATATGTTCCTGCCCTCCTAGAGAATTCGGGTACAAACAATATTAGATATTTAGATACATACACTTCAAACAGCAGGAGCTGAATACTTGTGATGGAGCTTAAACAAAGGGAGATTGGCACTTTCCTTCTGGAAGTTCTGAGGCAAAGTAGGTTTTGTTTCCTAAACATTAGAGTGTTTTGGATTTCTTTCCCAATCAGGAAGAAAATTACAGCCTACAAGTAGTAATTAGAATTTTCCCTAGATGTCTACTCAAATTTATTTTTGATGTTTAGGTTTACAACTGACTTCAAAGCATCTTTCCTGATTGAAGTAATAACCAAATGAACAGTGAGCAGTAAAAGGTGCTGTTTTGGTTTCTGTTACATATTTATAGTACCAAATAAAATTAGTAATCTCAGTGTTGAGTGTTTCCTAAATTTCAAAATAATACCTTGAAATATATGGTCTACAGTAACCAGCAGATTATTCACCATGCTAGTGTGCATAGCTTTTCCAGGCTGGGATGCAGAGTCCTCTTTTGCTGTAAAGGTAAGAGATCTGGAAATAGCAAAAACCTGACATTAGTGATCTGAACAGCTGAGATATTAGAACATGCTGATCATGCTACAAAAGAAAGAGAATCAAGGGAAGAGCATACAGAACTCTTTCAATACTTTTCAGCAAGAATGGCTGAACAGAAAGGCCTGATCCTGTTTTTAAGCAAAATCTGTGATGCTGTTTTGGACTTGGTAGCAAGCAAACCTATAAACAGATGGCTGCATTTATAGGAGCTGTGGGAAATGTCAGCTCACATGGATGAGGATTCCTGTTGAAACTGCTCACAATAGTGCTGGAAGAGATGAATATATGATTTGCTTAGCAATAGGCTTCATTGGTGATATTCCACACACACAACTTCGTTGCTTCTCAGCAGACTAGAATGGAGTAATGTCCTCGGACAGAACAAAGCCTGAGCATCCTGATGTGAAGGAACCACTACTTAAAAAAAAACTCTGCCCTGGGCTGATGGCTTGTCTGACTGTGCTCCCAAGTTCTTACGAATGTGTTCACTGTGAGTACTCTCATCAGTGGAGGAGGATATAAATGTATATATCTGATATACTCCTGCCACACTCTACATCAAATCTCCCAAGAAGAGAATGATAGCTGGGGAGTGGTCATTTACTGAGAAAGTGTCAGGCATTTTGACAAGTAAACTCTATAAAGTCACAGCTTCAGGACCCAGAGGTAAAGTCAGGCATTAGCTGTCTTGAATGCAGACAGATCCATATGCTCCATCACAGACTGGCAGATTTATAATGTAACGGGCTGTCATGTTAAATGGAAGGTGATTAGAAGACCTGTGTAGGGGAAGATATGTCCTTACAGAAGGAGAGTGTTTGATTTGTCCTGATGAACTCTGTGCACTTGTCCACAACAGGATGTGATTTTTTAAAGTCTATATCACTTTTATTATTGGCCCCAAATGTATGAGAAACTATACTTAGGGCTCAATTTGCTCAGCTAAATAAAGAAAGCTTTTTTATTTGAATACTTATCACACACAATATGAAATTGCTACATGATTCAATCAGAATTCCACAATCCTGTGGGAAAGGAATTTGCAGGTGGCTTTGCACTGTTTCACACGTCCCTGAATTAGAGATAATGAGGAAACAAGTAGTAGAAACAAAAACTTGAGCAAGGTTGAGATAAAGTAACTTGGCTACAGTGTTAAAGATGAGCTTTGGACAGTGGCCAATTGCTGGCTGGCTCGAGGCACATGTCTGAGGGTCTCTGACCAATTGTATGACAGATTCAGGCACGTGGACAGCGCATGGGGCTACAGGGAAGGTATATGTAGTAGTGAAAAATTGCAATAAATGTCTCCTGTTCAAGAGCCATCAGGTGTCCGTGTCTTTCATCCCTTCAAGTAGTGACCCTGACGTGGTTCGCGGAGGAGCAGCGCTGCACAGAGCGTCCGAAGGGAACCCAGCTGAACGAATCAAGCTCACAGCTGGACTGCAGCTTCAACCCCGGGACATCACCTGAAGGACAGGTGAGCGGCTGAGCATTGATCATGGGAGCTAACCTCTCTGCAGAAGAAGAAGCTATAGTAAAACTATTAATGCAACTACTAACAAAAAGGGGAGTGAAATATGATCCATTTAAGATAAAATCATTGTTGGAGTTTTTGCAAAAGCAAGGGGTCCCCTCAACGGTCTCCGCAGTATTTGATGTAAAAACTTGGGAACAACTGGGGGAGAAAGTTTGGGAGGCAGCGTCCAATGGGGATACTAACGCCGCTGATGTGATGACTACATGGCGGCTGGTGACTGAGACTTTAAGATCATGGCAGGCAGAAAAGAAAGTAGAGAATGCTGCTGCACAAGCAATAATAACAGCTGAACCGAGATCAGAGCCTGCAAAGTCACCAGAACAGTGCAATTTGATAGACCTGGGGGATGACAAAGAAGAGGGCCGCCGACCGCCGCCGCTGAGCCCCTCCCCTCTGACCCCCTCGGCTCCTGCCTTGCCTACCTCTGGTAATGACCCCCTGGGGGCCTGAGCTTTCGACCCCTGGGAAGGATGGGACCAAGTGTGCCGGGAAGTGCTAAAGGACGGGGACCCGATACAAGTGCGACCCAACGGTCCAAAGGAGTATAACGCTTTCCAGTGGGACCTGATTAAGGAGTTTAGAAAGGCTGTGACCACATATGGACTACACGCACCATTTACTCAGTCATTATTAGAAAATGTTATGACTGGTCAATTGTTGCTGCCTTACGATTGCCGTCAGGTAGCCAAGATGATTTTAACGCCAACACAAAAATTACTCTGGGAGCAAAAATGGAAAGAAGGGTGCGAATTAGCCGCCCTGGGTAACAAAGAACGGCAGCCTGGCGACCCCCTCTGGGGAGTCGGGATCCCACAGTTGATGGGGACTGAGCCGTTCCTAGATCCGAGATTGCAGGCTAGGCTCAACGATGCCATCCTGCGGCAGTCCGCGTCCTTGGCGCTCCAAGCTATGCTGAAGTTCCTTGAAGTGGGAAAAGTCGAGCCATCATTTACCAGCATTAGGCAACAAGTTAGCGGGCCTTATATGCACTTCATTGATAGATTGCGAGATGCTTTGGACAAACAAATTGACAACCGCGAGGCGAAGGAGGCTCTTATACTAAAACTGGCAGTGGAAAATGCGAACACAGACTGTAAGAAAATACTCCAAGCCCTGCCTGTTAACAGTACGTTAGTACAAATGATAGAGGTATGCAATCGAGTTGAATCCATAGAACATCACATTGCCGCTTTGGCCAGAGCTTTTGCTGCTGCACTTCAAATCGGAGGCAGACGGTGTTTCTGCTGCCAAGCCACGGGACATTTTGCTGCTGAATGCCCACAGCGCGGAGCGGGGCGGGGGGGGGACGTGGTAACCCTGCTCCTCCCGCTGCTTGCCCACGGTGCCGCAAGGGATGGCACTGGGCTAACCAGTGCCGTTCGAAGTATAATGCAGAGGGACAACCTTTACAACCGCGGCAGGAAAACGGGAAGCGGAGCAAGAAAAGGCACTAGGAGTAATAGTTAATAGTTTCCGAGATATGGTTTCCAAAGTACAGAGTCGAAATGCAATGCTAACGCAGGGTCCAGCGCCACCTGCGCCCCCCGTCACCTCCGAGCACCCGCCCGCCTGCCCCACCTTCAGCGTCTCTCAGGTTTGAGCGCCCGCCCGCACTCACAGGGCGCTCCCATGTTCCGCCTGCTGCTGCGTCCAGGCCCGCCGCCCCCCCCCTCAGCCCGCCGGCCCCCTTTGCTGGCGCTGCGGGCCTGTGTCGGCAGCTCGCTCAAGGGTGTGAGTGGATCCACTGAAAAGGCAGCCACAGATCTCAGCAGTCAAAACAAGAAACTCAATACATCTCAGCAACTGAAAAAGCTTTCAAAGAATGTGGTGTTGTAAGGATTTCATTCCAGGTTGGTATTTCAGCAGTATCTCTAGGAATCTTCTACCTGGCTGCATCGAGTGGTGTGGATATGACTGCAGTTCTCTTCAAACTTGGTTTCAGTGAATCATTGCTGCAGTCTAAACGGGCTGCTGGTGCAGGCACATTTCTGTTGGCATATGCTATTCACAAATTGTTTGCTCCAGTACAAATCAGCATTACTATAGTTTTTGTGCCATTTGTTGTCCAATACTGCCAGAAGATTGGTTTAAAACAAACAAAAAATAAAGACAAAAAAGAAAAAAAGGGAAAAGAAAAAAGAAAAAAAAAAAGAAAAAAGAAAAAAAGGGAAAAAAGGAAAAAAAAAAAAGGAAAAAAAGAAAAAACCCTAGTACCTTTGAATATTGTATAGGACTCGCAATATGCTGTAGGTGTTGCTCAGCACATTGAGAGGGCACATTTGAGACACATCCCAAAGGAAACTTGTTTCTAAAATGTAAGGAGCTGTTATTTTTGGTAGAGCAGTGAGTGCACCCATATTGTATTATTCACATGTGGAGCCACACCATGTTACCTGGTATTTTTGCAGAGGGTAATGCACGCACTGACCAGCTAACTAATATGACCCTGACTGCCCCAGTGCCTAAGGTACTGGAGCAAGCACAGTTATCCCATGCTTTTTTCCATCAATCTGCTAAAGTCTTGGCAAAACAATTCACTATATTGATCACAGATGCCAAATTGATTGTCCTAACATGTCCTGACTGTCAAAAACATGTTTTGACCTTGTCTTTAATGGTAAACCATAGAGGTCTACGGTCCTTACAGTTATGGCAGACCGACGTAATGCATATTCCAATATTCCAGAGTTTGGTCGCTTGAAATATGTTCCTCATATTCCTCATTCCCCCATGGGTCAAGCCATTGTAGAGTGCACACATCGCACCTTGAAAACACTGCTAAATAAACAAAAAGGAGGAGACACCCAGGAAACACTACAGGACAGGTTGGGAAAGGCACTTCACGTAATGAATCACCTATCATTCATTACCCTTTCCTCACGAAGAGGTACTGCCCATAATAAAACATTACAAAAGTATGAATTCTGTGCTGTCATGGGTGCCACCATCAGAGCAGGCCTTAGTGATGGTAAAAAATTTAAATACAGGTCTTTGGGAGGGACCCCAGCCTCTAATAACTTGGGGTCGAGGGCATCCTTGTGTCTCCACAGGTCATGGACCAAGATGGGTACCAACAAGGGCGGTAAGGCCATGGTTGGCCTCCTCCTCACAATCGCTGCTGTCATTGGTTATTCCCAGCTCTGGGTCTCCATCCAACCACGCCACAACATCTGGGTCACCCTTGCCAACCTGACAGCACAAGAAGCGATGTGCCTGTCCCTGGCTAGTGCTAACAACCGTTTACAACATGTCTGCTGGGTGGGGAACCCAGCAGATAACAAAGACTGGACTGTCTACTTACCACAAGCACCCCTAGACCCAAAGGAATTTGATAACCTGGGATATGTAAGAGCAACAGCATGTGTAAGGTTCAATTGCTTGGGCAAAAACCAAATCATGAAACAAATGGTCAATGCCACACTTGCTCCTTATTGCAGTGCATCTCTTTGGTGTAATTATACAAAACTATAATAGCATCATTCCTTGCGCCAGGAGTCGCTCTGCTCAGCTGTGGGATCGACTGTGAAGTGGATGCCCCTAGGTGCACCCTGAGCATTTTCCTCAGAGGGGTCTCCACTCTCAGCCGCTCACCACGGGTGTAGACAAGGACCTCCTGAAGTCACAGACAAATTGTTTTAAGTGATATTTTCTTGTGGTATGAATGAGAAGTGCAAGAGGCCTCTTTGCGTGATGGTGTGATTATACTGTACAAGTGAAGTGCAGCATCACCGCGAAGCAACATCCCTAGCACTTACTGGCTTGTTGACTGATGTAGATTCTAGTAGACACGTTACTTTACAATCATAATTTTGCATGTGATTTTCACCCTGTTGCTTATTGTAATGTTTGCAGTGCTTGAGAGAAAAATCTACAGAAAGATCTATAGAAAAATAGATAGAAAGGTTGGTTGAAAATAAAAAGGGGGAATTGTGGGAAAGGAATTCGTAGGTGGCTTTGTGCTGTTTCACACGTCCCTGAATTAGAGATAATGAGAAAACAAGCTTGAGGTGCTTGTCTGAGGGTCTCTAACCAATTGTATGACAGATTCGGGTGCATGGACAGCACATGGGGCTACGGGAAAAGTATATGTACTAGTGAAAAATAGCAATAAACGTCTCCTGTTCAAGAGCCATCAGGAGTCCATGTCTTTCATCCCTTCACAACCCTATTTTTTAATAGAAGTAATTCTTCAAATGTAACATTTTTCATTACAAGGAGTTGCACTCAAACTCTTAGCATGGTAGTGAACAGTAGGAAACTTTTAAACATTTAAAGAAGTCAACAGAAATCCATATGTTATCAAAGTATTATTCATCTAATTATCAACGTAATTTTTCATTAGCATTTCAGTGGTTTTATATTTATATTTTATACAAATTCTGATCAAAGTGACCCAAAACTGAACCTAGGTCTTCAAAATCCCAGCCCAAGACCAGTATTCATACTTAGAACACACCTCTCATATTCACTAAAAAAATAATATTGATAAACATCAAAATAGTATGCACTAATATCCTAGATATCTTTGAAAGATTTGTAGGCAATTAACTCAAAAACGGAGTTATGTTCCAAACAAAGTAAAGGACATTCCTTCACTCAGGCAAATTTAAGTATACACATTTAAAAGAGAAGTATTATTCTTCTTGTCAAATTCTTCAAATATAGTACATAGTACTGTATTTTATTCATCATAAAAATAATGTTAGAAAAATAGAACAATCTTTTTTGTGCACATGTCCTTGTAAAAGTGATTTCTAAAATCATATGGAGACAGGTGCATTCACTAATGTAATGAATTGTTATTTACATCATCCTGAAAATAGTCAAGATTACTAATGGTACACTTAACATTTCAAACATAAACCCCCAAACCTGTCCAATGAATTATGAAATGATCCAGCAGAGGGACCCCTTCAGTTAAAAATTAAAAGCCATCCATGAACTAACACTTGAATCAAAATCTGCAAGAATTTTATTTAGGCACACAGTTATAGATTGTGCCTAAACTAGTATAATCACACAAAGTGTAGGAATGTGTCTGATGCAAGACAGAGAAGCTTAAAACATAATTATAAATTCTCTTTGTGTTTCTAGATTTTCCAAAAAAAAAAAAATGTGTAAAGTTACTTTGCTATTTAATATATTACTCTTAAGAATCCCATTCAATTACATGTTTTGGGGGCTGACTGGTACCACCATTCCCAAGTTGCTAAATAACATATGCCAGTATTACAGGTAAGAAAAGCAGCTAGACAAATTGTATGTTACAAGCTGATGGTAAAATGGGAAATAGTGCTATGACAGGGGATGAAATTAAGATCAAAAAATACCATTTACTTATTTAAACCATTGCCTGCCTTACAACTAAAGAGGACATCCATCAAAATTTGACCATATGAAAACTATCTCCTTGAACTGAAGTAGCACAGAAGGAATGTCTGAACATAGATAGCATCTTGCAGTGTTGCAGCTGAAGCGTGCTGATGACTAGTAGCAAAATACATACATTTAGAAACTACAGTTCTGCAGCAAAAACTTCCTAAATGTATTTTAATGTGACAGGAAATCTTATTAGCAAATGTATCTTTTGCCACAGTTGCCATGGCAGCTCACTCACTCAGGCTGTTGTATAAACGATTCAATTTTCACATTACAGGAATTCAGCATTTTATAACCTTCTTGTTATTCTTCAACTCTGTGAACTCCCATAATATTATTTCTATCTATTCATAAGTGATAAAACCTTTGTAGCAAATGCTTATTCACCCTGCAATATGACAAAATCCCATCTTGAATAACATTCATTCTAAAAAGAAATTGTAAGCTATGAAATTCTGCTAACACAAATTCAGAAACAAAAACAGCTTATTACACTCTTTGTTCTCAGCACTCCTCAGCGTTCTAAGATTTATTACACATGAAACAGTACTTTACAACATGGGCCATAATGTAGCTACAGTATTACATCAAGACTGAAAATTAAATCGATTTCCACCCACTACAAATTTAAACAGGTTGTATTTCTTTGATATGTACTAGTAGCACACGGAGTTGGTTTTGATACATAAAATGGCTGTGGAGAAAAGCATTTTGTTTTATAATCACAATCACAGTTTTATGAATTCGGTTACTTACACCTAAAACGGTAGTCTGGAATCAGCTAAACCCTTGGCTTTAAGGATATGCCTCTTTCATTAATAGACAAAAGTCACAGTCTAGCAACTTACTGTGATTAGGCAGGAAATTGATGGAAGATTTATCTTTGATCCTATTTATTAATAAAGATAAATAGAGACCTGTTTTTGTGAATATAACAGTGATATTATTAATAGAAGAAAGGAAGCTGTTTCCCTGAATGCAACTTCCTAACACTTTGCCTGAAAATTCATCTTCCTCATCAGGCTGTGCTGACTCTTCCTTCCTTGTCTCACTGTCAAATCTCAGCTACTCAACTAAGTTACCTTAATTACTCAAGTTCTTTCCTCTTCAAACAGTCTTTACACTTGCATGGTCTTGCTATGAATGAATGTCAACATTAAGTGATTATATTTTTTCAATTTTTAATCAGTTCTGATGGACATGTGAAAATTTACCTACAGTTAAAAAATCATTTGGGGAAATATATATATATATTTTAAATTAAGTATGCCTAGATGATGGACAAGTTTATAACTGTATTAGAATAGTAACATGGGAAATAACAGAAAACATTTTGAAGATAATTATTTTATGGCAGGACAGCATTAGATAAGTTGTCATGATAAAATTTTCATTTTGTGTTTCAACAAAATAGCCACCTAAGTTTAAAAATAAATGCTCTTCTCTATTGACAGGTTATTTTGATCTCTGATTTTGACATTCCTAATACTTTTTTGGGTTTTTCCATTTCCCAAGCACTAGTAGAAGGAAATGAAATCCAATCGCATCTACATCGAGAATATTTTTTTCTCCACATAAGCAATGTGGTGATAATTATCACAATGAAGACAGATGGCAGATGCTAATTTCTACCCAACTGATATACAGTGAGTTTTCATCAACTTGTAAGCTAGTTTGAAAGCCTCATTAGATGACCTGAATTTGCTGGGCAGAAAGCATATGGTCAGCAAAATTAGAAAGAGAAAGAAATGTGATTAGTTTTCCTGTCTTCCCAAATCTGCCAGGTCTATTTGAGTAGTCCTGCAGAGGTTTCTTACCTCATACACATATACATACAAGTAACTGTAAACTTGAAGAACTCTAAATGTTATATATAGGAATATCTATTAACTACATGCATTAGAATCTCCACCCATGTTTCTGCCTCTTGTTGGTTTACAGCACTTATTTAGTAACAGTAGTTAAATTCTTATCATCCTGGGATTCCAGAAACTCCTCACAGTTCATATAAGAATGTTATGTTTCTGGAGACCACAATTAAAGAAAAACAGAGGAAAATACAAATCCAGAACTATGGATCTAAAAATATTTCTCCTTTTTAAAGCTTATAGGCTAACTGAATTTCATTGCTGAACACTTCAGATTTTTCAGCAATGCTCAGTTCTATGCCATAGAAAATGAATGTTACTTCTCATTTACTGAAAACTGATCTCACAGTATATCAACATCCTCGAACACTGTATCAAACACTATGGTGGCTGCAGAACAGGTGTAACAAATTTACTTTCAAATGCACTTAAATATAGAATTCCTTTCTGCACATTATCTCTACTATAAAGCTGTCTCTACTATGAAGTATTTATGCTAGAACACTACTTTCTATCTCTCATCAGCAGGTGGCTTCCTTTCTCCTATGTTAAAATTTCAGGTATTTAAACAAAGCCTCTTTATGGCCTCTTTATGTACAATTAAGATTTGCTTTAACTAGTGAATCCAAAATTTAAAAATAAATTATTAATAGTGGGACAAAATTGGGGTACAGGAAGTATGAAATCTTTGAATTTCAATGTCTTTACAACCTGAGTTTCGTCTAAAATGCTGTTCCAACTCCTTTCACGCTTTCATGTAGTTTACATAAAACACATTTATTGCTGTGAGATGGATAACAGTATATTCAAACATTAGTAGAGAATCAAGAACGTAATTTCCCCAGCCTACTCTGTACACGTTTTAATGGGATGACTTTGGATATTGCATTGCAGGAGGAACATGGGCCAATCAGAGAGGATCAAAAGGACAGCAGTGAGACTGATTCAGGTATTTGGGTCTGCAGGATCTCATATGTGAAGAAACTGCATGTAAAAAAAAAAAAAAAAAAAAGGCTGCAGGAATTGGGCTTACTCTAGACTAGAAAAGAGAAGATATATTTCAGTCTCAAATACTTCTATGAAGAAAAAGGTAATAATCCACACATACATAGTGGATGACCATGAAATAATGATGAGAAGAAAATGGAAGAATCCGAGAACAAATCAGACATCATTCATCAGGAATTACAGTATTTGATCCCTCTTCTTTGGTATCAAAGTACACTACCATTCAAGGTGCCCTTCAATCATATATATTTTTAAATCATTAAATGGCAATTTTATGTAAACAACAAAAGCATCACTGCATTCCTAGCTCAGTAAGAATTTAAAACTAAATATATATGCATACGTTTACTTGGCAAAACAATTTTTTTGTGTGTTCTCCAGGTAATATTTCTCATAACTCAACTGAGTTAATAATACATATCCCAAACACTATGATAAGTAAACAGAAAGAAAGAAACAGGGAACTAGGAGACCATGAATTAGTCCACAGATCCAGGAAATTCAAAATATTTAACTCCCTGCTTTCAAATCAAAATCAGGAAATCCTGATGACCTTATGAGCAATATTATGGAAGGGTTTCGATTCCCCGCCCCCCCCCTTTTTTCTCCTCTTTTACAGCTCTGAACATTCATATTTTACTACAATCTCCTATAGGCTTCTATAGAGCATCTTCTCATGTCTACATATGAGATCTTTTATTGATTGGACTGGCAGCGCTGATGATTGCTGGAAGTATTCTTACTAGTTAAACAAGCCAAAAGACAAAAAACAATTATAGAATTACAGGGTAAAAAAATATTGTGAAGGCTCTGAAACAAAATCAAAAACTAACTACTGATGGCACAGGTGACAAAAAATAGGTAATTAACAATTAGATAACCATCTAGAGAACTTAAAATGAATGATCATGAACATGCAGCATACATGCTGTGAAGAAGAGGGAACAGGAGCTCCATTATTGTTTTTATTTGTAATATCCAAGTTGGTGGGCATCTCCAAACTCAACATCCAAAAGAAGTCCAAGACATTAAAATAATAAAAAGAAAATAAGGAACCACCAAGTAATTGAAATAATAGTGAACTGTACTGCTCTTTTTTTTTTTAGTGTCAATATGTACTGTCACATAATGTTAGAGTTTGTGCAACATATATTATGGACAGTACACTGCCTTGAATCCAATGACAGATTTTTTGAAAGCTCAGCTGGAAAGATGAACTTGTGATAAATTATTTGCAATGGCATTATTACTTGATTTTTTAAAATTATTATTATTATTATTTCAGTAACATTTATTTTTCCCCAAAGCAATTTCAACTATTGCCTTACATACCTTTTATTTAATTTTAAATCAATAATGCAATGGGAATATATCCTCGGTATTCAAAAATGACATTTCTCCTTTGTTTTCAGAACACACAAACCAAACAAAAATCAATACTTTATATTTCCACACTTTGATAAGAAGGGTAATAAAGCAGCAGGCTTACAGTGCTGTATAATATTAATTATGGAGCTTTTCAAGAAAATTTGCTGAGATTTAAAAATAATTATTGGTAATCCAGCACTACAGTTCTTTATCATGTGCTACAACAGTTTCGGAGAACTTGTGCATCAGTATATAACCTGAAACACATTACACTAGGTGTAATTCTTTGCAACTTCTCCAGTGAAGAATGTACTTATAAACCACATTTAAAAGCTAAAACATTTCACTTTTTTTTTCTGTAAGAGAAAATGATGCTAGTTACATGATGAAATGCATTGACGATAAACCAACACTCCTGCAATATTCATAGAATCATATCTAACACAGAGAAGCATTCATCTGGAGTCGAATAGTGGTTGTTAGTGGGAGAGAAACATAGGAAAAGAAGAAAGGTTATTGTGAAGGCATTAATTTTTCTTCTTTTTTTTTTTTTTTTTTTTTTTTAGAAGAAAAACAACTTTCCAAGATAGACCTTTTTGGTGAATATTACAAGACAATCAAGATCTACTTTAGAATTATTTATAAAGCGCGCTTTGATAAAAAACTTATACTACTAGAATTTTATGAATCAACTTAGAGGGCAACTTTTCATATATTGTCTCAAAAGGATTGCTTTAACATTTTCTTAACATAAATTTAATTCCAACATAAGTGTAACTCACTCGCCAATTTTATTTACCTGATAAAACTCTAATGAATCATTAGCTGCCAATGAAATGTGCACATAAAAAAAATAGATGTTGTAAATGCAAAGTTATTAAACAGTGTGACTGAAAGGATAATAAGCCTAAACTGAAAATAGTTTTAGCAATATTGTTGAATGTTATTCTGTAAAATAAATGAAAGCTTTTACCAAAAAACCTCACTATTATTCATCTTAATGCATTCTCCTCTGGTGTCCTGAAATAATAATTGCCTACAAATAGCACAACACAAATTACTCAACATTATACTATGTGCTTTATCTTGATCCTCAAAGATCATTCTTAGATTATAAAAAAATAAGTAGTTATAGTTCCAGCTGCAACTGTCAATAATTTTTATTCCTTAGCTTTGCAACCATCTTGTAGGAAGTCTTTCTAACATTTCAAGGAAGTTCAAGATTTCTGGATATAATGTTTAGATATTTAAGAGTTAATATATTTACTCATTTTACTTTTTTTTTTTTTTTTCCCATTTGCACAGGGTACTGTTGTACATTGCCATATGAACTCAGAGGTCAGGTACCTTTTCTTGGAGCACATTATCATTTGATTCAAGGTCACTAACATTAACGTCAATTGTAAGCGTCTGGTGGATTGTTCATTCCCTTCCAGTGTGACATATGATTACAAATTTTATTTTTAAATTATTTACAGCAATTTTCATTCTTTCTCATCACTATTTGCTCTGGACATGGGAAAAAAAAAGATAATTCATGTTTACTAAAGCAGACCTCATAACAGGCCATGCTGATTTCCAGCAATTTTCAATTGCAAAATTCAGTTAACACAAGAAAGAGGCTATAGAACTAAGATGTAAAAAAGATGCCTCATCCTGCTAGGCTTTTGGATGCAATTTTAGGAAAACAAAACCCATAACAGTTCCAGTGAACTTTTACAGTCTACTTCTGTGTCTGAAGATATTAACTTAAGCTGAGGTACCTGGTTTAAGCTGGACCAATTTTTAGTTGCTTTTCCTTTTTTTATATATGCTTGTCAGAAAGCAGGAATGAAATTCAAAACTGTATTTACCTTTCTTACATGGCCATTTTAATTCAGAAGGCAGCTAAATAAACAGATAAAGTCAGAGGTACATACCATATTCTATCACATGTATTAAAACCACCTCAGCTTCTGAAGAAAAAGCAAATTGTGCTTTAAAATCATACCACTATTACAACCCTCAAATGGGAAGCAAGGGAAGTGAAATCATATTGTGATTTACTCATGAGTGCTAATACTAAACTCTACAGAGATCAGATACTATTTAAGGAATCAAAACTAGTTGGATAAATTTTTACATAACTGTATCCTGTTGGAACATGTTCCTAACCAAATTGGAAATATGGAATAAAAATTAAGTGCAATTTTCTTTCTTGATGTCATCCCGTTTCAGCATTTTCCAATTAAAGTATTTGTTATGGTAGTTCCAAATTTAAATGAATAAATTAAAATTAAATAAAATTAAATTTTAAAATGAGTTAGCCCCTATAGAACAGACAAGTAATGATTTCTGGAGCAATTTCTGAAATATTTACATTTAGAGACTGGAAAATTTCCTACAATCTCAAGAAACACATGGTGGTAGTAGTCAGGCATAACACAATCTTGAGGATACATGTTGTTCAGAAAGCTGAAAGTAAAGACCTCAGGAAATGATCTTTGGTAAAGGCATTATTTAATGTAGATGTTGAAGGAAGTTCAATGGAAAACATTTATCAGAAATTTCCGCCTAGAGAGGAAGATATGCTGTTTTAGGGGAAAATACAAATATTACTCAGCAGACCAAGGGCAAAGGAAATAGGAAATGGGCTAGAGAGTTCTCTAAAATAATCTGTCACTGAAACATGAGAACATACGTGTCTGTTGACAATTCTTTTATTTCAAAGCCTTCCACGACTCAAGATCCTTTTGCAGCACTGTGCCATTATCTGAAAGTTGGCTACTTCCATTTCAGACTTATAAAAGGTAGGATAAAAAAATTAATTTGGTTCCTATGTTGACATATCATTTGCATGTTTATTATTTGAGCCTTTGGAGTAACTCATAGGAAAACCAAGAGCTTATCACAGAAACAATACATCTTAGAAAAGCTGAAGCAGCTGTCTTTGCTGCTTTTTACAGACTGCAGAGAAATGGCAATGATGCGGCCAAAATCTTTTAGGAGTCCCTCTTGATGAAAGGGCAGAGTACACCTCTCCAAAGGGTCTCACGTCTGAGTCTGCCCAGGTTTTGACAAGGGGTGGAGCACTCCCTTTGGGAGCTGATATGCAGAAGAGGAAACATCTACTCCTCATATGCAACACATAATCTGTGTGTGGGTAGAGAGAAAGATTGTGCTTTGAAATCTGCATTTTTAACCTTGAAATACTTGACTATACAAGGACTAAAT
The DNA here is from genome assembly GCF_011077185.1 of Oxyura jamaicensis. Classification (NCBI taxonomy): domain Eukaryota; kingdom Metazoa; phylum Chordata; class Aves; order Anseriformes; family Anatidae; genus Oxyura; species Oxyura jamaicensis. Next base: position 3,305,305 of record NC_048896.1, read on the forward strand.
TACAATAGTGTAATTTAGAACATGTATATTAGGGTCAGCTTCCAAAGACATTTAGCCTCATTAATAATTTAAATTTCAGGTAATAAGGTAAAATAGCTGCTTGTTTGAGTGAAGAGAAAATACATACTTATTAACATTTAAGTAATTGTAATTTTATTGCCATACTATTGGTCACATTAAGAGAAAAATATCTCCTCACACAGGGGAATATACTAACAACCCTTCCATCAGCTGTATTGTTCATTGTCCAGTTTAATTAAAATAAAATCTCTCCAAGTTAAAAATAAATGTTAGAAATCACAGCTAATGCAATTAGAGTTGTATTATGTCTTATACAACTCAGTATTACTGGAATGCCCTCAGTTTGACAGATGCTTTCCAGGCTTATCTGAAAACACATTATATGGAATATTCATACTGCTTAATTCCAGATACCAGTAATATGAAACAAAACTCTCTATATTCCTCAGTGGAAAAAGAGAGGCTTCTCCAGAGGGTGATTTAAGGGCAACTAAATTAGGCCTGTTCTTCTGAATTACACTCAGAAGGCTCATAAAGCTAGGCAAAGTGAGCATGTCCTACAATGTCTGCTATCAAGAATACAAAAAAAGATCAAGCCAGGAAGAAGCAATACTTTAGGTGAATAATCAGCATGACTGCAATCTTTCACTCAACTCGGTGCTTGTCTCTGTATACCCTTCTCTGTTGTTGACTGTTTGTACCTTTTCCCTCACACCACCTTCTGGTTTAAATTACAGTATAATGTATTCCTGACCACAACCTTAATTTACAGTGTAGATAAATAAATGATTTCATTTAAGAAAAATTCAACTAGATAGTGCCTCACATGCCTAAATGCTTACAACATTTCTGTAGTAGGCTTTAGTTTATTGTACATGAACAGAGAAAGTGGATCTTTATAAAACATCTCAGTGGAGAAAAAACAGTTTAAAGTATTCTCATTCATAAAGCTTGATAACCTCAAGAACGCTAAAATGACTGTGGTTGATGCAGATAAATTTGATGGCAAGAAAAGAGGAATGTAAGAATCAAAGAGTAGGGCCTAACGATAGAAGCAATTTAAGCATGATTTTGTTGAAAGGAGAAAGACAAATTACACAAATTAGTTGGGAGATATGATTACATCAGCAAACATGAAAGATGCTCTCTGTGGCTTTGTTTTTATTTCTGTAATTCATCACGCTTCCCTTGGCAATGCAGTGAGGGGTTCCCTGAGTCGCATGGCCTGCTCTCTGGGTCTGGCCTGATTCTGCAGGGCATGGATGCTCTGCCTCCCAGAGGCTCTCCTGGCAGCATCCCAAAAGCACTGAGCCTGCCCGTTGTGCACACTGGGGGACTGACTGGAGGGTTGTAGTACTGGTTTCTTTTCCAGCTGTCATTTTGAAACACTACCTGAATGCATAAAGCAATGTGGCACTGCATGGTTTCCTCCCATGCAGAGGCAGGATACGGCAAAGCATGCCTGGAGAGTGCCTCAATAACTACTCTAAAGCACAGATTCAGTGGAAGGAGTTAAAAAAGGGAAAAGCATGAAGAAAACAATCCAGTTACCTCCAAGTTTCATGACATTTTTATATATTTAGATAGTTCTATCTTTTTTTAAACACTGGGTATCTCAAAGCTGTGTAGGTAGTGATGACAGCTAAGTACTCAAATGCCTATGTAAAGTGAGATATCAGATTCAGATAATTTTCTCAAGAAGAGTTCGTGTAAAAATAACTACCACCTTGCTGGCAGCATCAATAAAAAGTGATCATCTTGCCTAATTCTCTTTTACAGTAGAGATGACTTCCATTGGATCAGGTGTGGGGAATACATTTGGGATGAGGAAATTTGTATTTCACCTTGCTCTTTCTATAAGTACTGCTTAGATAACTGTAAGGTTTAGGTTCCACTGTAAGAGCTACTAGCCTGGCGGTTTATTTTTAAACACTTCTTTAGCTTGCCTGTTCATTGTACTGTTAATATATTATGCAACCTACTGAAAAATAGTCAATATATTTATTTCTTTTTTAGTCCTATAGTTAAGAAATATATCTATATTTGTTAAAATCTGAACAATTTCAGACTGCAACAGCAAATTAACTTTACTCACACCTGGAGCTGAACTATAAAATACTAGCAAAGAAACACCTTCAGAAAACACCCAGCACAGAACAAGGCGATGCATCATTTTAAGTATCAATTTCTGCACATACTTACCATATCTAGCATGTTTTCTGTATTCATTAGAACAGATTCTAATGTAGGAAACTGAGAACTGACTGAGTACGTGCCTATAAGTCCTGGAGGATTGACCACACCCCATTTGCAAACCATTTGCTAACACATCTACAGCTGTGCAAAGCAGGGTCCTTTAACACTCTGTTCTGGTGAGGCCTGTGCTCCTCGATTTAAATCTGTGTGGAGTAAAATATGTTCTCCACAAATATAAAAGATCAAAATATGTAGTGATGACAGGGTATGTAGAAAAATCGAATCCACAGATGCCCATTTTAGAGAGGAAGAAACAAAATTACTCTCAGAGCACAAAAGACATGAGTAATCTCTATGCAAAATTTACACATTATATACAGCTATTGTAAAATTCCAGTTAATTCCCTTTTACAAAATGCTGTGATCCTATACTGGTGCTAAATAAAACATCTTGTATTTAGCGTATACTCATTTATCTAAAATATTTTTTAAAGTATTAGATGATTCTAAGTGGCCATGCTATCCCACCACTTTATATTGGACCAAACTGTTCAATATCTATTTTCACAGTTTAGCAGTACTTACCTTGCTTTTGAGTATACATGGATAAATGAAAACTTAGGGTAACTGTGTATTGAGCAGCTGTATTTTAGAATTTGGCACAATGAGTCTTCAAAAACAAATGAGGTGGGATTAGTTATTTGACTTCTGTATCAACAAGATTGAACAATCTGAAGTGTGCAATACATTTCAGTATTTGGTTCAGAAAAGGAACAGGATTGTCTACTATTTCTCTTATGAAAATACAAAGTCTTGACATAAAACCTTGTTTACTATATACTGGATAATTATCTTGTCGAATAATAAGACAATGTCAGTTTTTTTTCATTAACTTAAGATACTATAAATTACATGGAAAATGTCCAAGGAACAATAATATCTAGTAACATCATCCCTTGGAGGAGCTATGTTTTTTTATGTCTCTCTCTACACTGCACATTCAGGATTTTTAGACAGAAAAAGCCCCCAGATTCATCCCACAGACTGAAATGTAAGTACCCAGAAGGGTAAATCAGCTCCATCAAAGTCTGTATGTCATATTATATTTACAACCAGATCCAACTGCATGATGATTGGTATAACATAATCTAGATCAGGCTCACTGAACAAGGTCAATGGGATGGAAGAATTTGCATCCGTCTCGCTTTCCCTTACCAAAGAATATATATATGCATCTGTTATAGCAGCAGATAGTCTGACCAATGCTTTCTCATTTATTCCTCTATGCAAATCCAGCATATCTCAAAAATTCTGCAGTATACACTACAAATAACTTTGTGCTATAAATAATCTGCAAAAATATGCACAAACCAAACCAAACCAAAACACCACCATGTATTTTAGGGTGGCAGTCTGCTTAGCTGTGGTGAAAGCCCACAAATTCTTAAATATATGACTTGTAACTTGAGTAGTGGGCTAATTTTGCTCTGTAACTCTGGAATGATTTTCAATTTAAAAAGGTCATTTGGGGATATATTTGATCAGTACAAATAAAGTAAGACCTAAAGCATGATTAAAGATACTAGATTGCCAGTGTATTTCAGGGATCTTTGCAGTTACATGTGGAAAAATTAAAAAACACAGGCTAATTCAGGCTGAAAGAGTCCTCTGGAGCTCCTAGTCCACCTAGCCCAAATTTTGGGACAAGATTGATTTTTTTTTTTTTTTTTCCTATTTATTTTTACTTTTATGACCCTAAGAACCGTAGAAGAGAACCAACAGTCTACTTGGTTCGCAGTCTTGCAGAGGAAGACAATGAGGTATCACCTGTTTCAGACTGAGGTATGGACACATATGGTTTAGATTGGATACATCTCAGAACAGTCTGGTTTATTAATACTGTAGAAAATATCTAGCCAATATTGTATTTCAGATGTGGGCTGAACAGATTGTTAAATGTTTCCAATACAGAGTGAAATGTTCTCATGTTCTTTGAACTGCTGCAAGTCATGGATTTGGGAGTGCAAAACAGTAAATGACTCACAGGCAACCTGGTACAATAGGATTTAGTGTGCCTTTATTGTCTGAGAGATACAAACAAATGTCAAAAACCACCCCCCAGAAAAACTCAAAAGAGCAAAGCAAACTCCAGTGCAAATAATATTTCAACTTTTAGTTGAAGGGATTTAGGTATCTTAATTTTATAAAAATGTTTTTACAAATCAGATACACAAAACTTGTACATTATAATCCCACACTGTTTCAGTTTTAATTATTATTATTATTATTTTCTGTGCCTACTCTTCACATTGTCAATATTTCTTTGATTCATTTTGGTTGTATCAGTATTTTTAGAATTTCAAAATAATTGAACAGTATCAAGAAGTCTGAGACATGGAAACTTGTATAACAGCTTGTATGACACTACATTAAAATGGAAAAGAACATGTGACACCGTTATCAACTTGCAATAGCTGATATAGCACACACTGAATCTCTAGAGACACTGGGAGCATATTGAAACAAGTCGTGTAATACGACAAGCAAATTGTATGCTATCATTCATAAAAGGAGTTACTGATAGTCAAAGAAAATTGTTTAGAGCATGCAAAATAACTCATAACAGATAATCTACAATGGTTATAAGCTTTGGTGCTTGTGAGGATATACTATTCAAGTAATTTGAAATTCAATTAGATTCTATTTTTATTTCCATTCTTGTTTTAGGAGGCATAATGAAAAAATGTCTTTGAAAACATAATAAATTAGCCCACATTCAGCTTTTGATTGCTTACTTAATCCACACTTCTGTATGTCGCCATAATACTTTATCATTTTATGTTCATAACTATTCAGTGAATCTTCTGGATAAACACACTGAAATGCTTTGTGAGGTGAAGATCTGATGATACATCTTTTTATTTCTTTTCACTAACTGTAGCTAAACTAGTTCCTTTTTCTAAGCATTCCACTCAAACTTCACAAAAATCCTTTCCACGCTACTGGTTCAAAACCTAGCCATTCCAAAGCACTCAGGATATCACTTCCCTCAACATGTCTGGGTGTAGTACTGTAACATCTTTCAGTTTACTGTCTTTAAGCCAGTTTACTTGGGTCACCTCAATTTTATGGCTCTCTCCTCCATTGTATCCACTCTTCATCAAGAATAAGCAGCTGGCAAAGGAGTCAAGAGCAAGATGCCTATAATTCTCTTCAAACTTCATGGCTTTACAAACTTTTGCCAATGGTGAACCAGTCGGTATGACTGAAGTGAATGCAGATGATGAGAGTGATTGGCAGAGTATCTAACTACATCACAGGGTTAGGAAGAAATACGGTGAAGCTGAGCAGAGGTAGAATATGTGGAAGAAGTAATTCTACATAAGCCTTGAAAATGTCTGGAGGCTTTTTTGAAAACTGACTTTCAGTACTTCTTCAGAAATTTTGCTGTGTCCTGAAAGTCAGTGATATTTTGACAGTGGAGCATGCATTTATTATTCATCTTTTACTCAGATATTCCGAGTTATTCTTATTTGGTTGTTTATTCATCTTGTATGGATTAGAGTCTTTCAGTAAATGTTAAGTAAGAATTTGAATATATTATGTAGTTTCCGACATATATTCAGTACAAAACCTCTATTAAAGAAAGGCTGCATGATTTTAGCAAATAGCAGATCAAAGCTGCCTGTGAGAAGCAGTGGTGACTTAATAAGAGAACTGGGATTGCTTTCCAAAGGCCACTCTTAATCCTTTCATATAAAATTAGTATATGGAAGTAGGCTCAGGTCATATTTCAAATATATATATATATATATATATATATATATTTTTTTTTCTGTAATTAAAAAGCCTAACTTGAGTATTTGTCTAAAATTTGTCTAAAATTACTAAACACGTGACTATAAAAAGCTTTAAACCAACTTCCTTTAAATCCTAATGCATGATACACACACACACACACACACAAAAAAAAAGCCATGGAAATGAATGCAGCATTGCTGCCACAACTTGATGACAGATATTTTCATTTAATATACCATGTATAAATAATTAATTTTTGAACTCTGACATTACTGCACTAGAAAAGCTGCTGTGCACAAATTTAGATCTCTACATATGCATAGTGAAAGCGCTCATTTATTCTATCATATATATTTTTGAAGATTTATACATAACATAATGGTACAAATGGAAAACACAGGAAATCGAAGTACTAACCATTTCTATTCCTAGAAGCGTAAAATTTTCTACACATAGTGAGATCAAATGCATAATGTGTGCCATGATGTAACCTACTAAAGATACAAAATGCTTAAACAGCAAGTTATGAATAATTACTGTTCACTCTTGGATACTTGTTCTCACCTACTACTTTTTAAAATCATTAAGAACATCTTAACAATACTATTTTTAGTGTAAAATGTGTTTAACTAGGCCAGTAGTCCTAATGCAGTTCCCACAAGTTTTGAAGTTTTACCAATAAAATGCCCCATCTGAGAATTAATTGAAAGAAATAGGGTTTAATTTTTGGCTCATATTTTATAGTTAAAAACACATTTAGATTCTCGCTATAATGGGGTGAATTTTCAACTGTGAAGACCAACAGAAATACATCTAATATACCACACTAAAAAGGACAGAAAGGACAGACATGTTTTTTCCCCCACTTACGACAGCTCAGCAGGACATAAAATTTAAGCAAGTAGAGCAGTCTTAACTATTCTAGAGCAAGTTAAAAATAATTTTGAAGTTTGTCTTAGCATATACTCTGGAAGATAAATTGCACATTCCTTTAACAGCCTTAGGTATTTGGCTCTATGCATCCAAAGTCAGATAAAAATAATAGTAATCCAGAAAGAATGTAAATGTATCTGTCTTTTCTTATTCAACAAAAGACAGAAGGGAGATACTTGAGTCCTGTACTGCTTACATAGATACTGTAAATTATTTTGCTGATCTCTGTTATTGAATTGCTAAGAAACAATTAGTTTCCAAGAGTAATCAATCAGGTAGAGGCCCTGTTTGAAATGATACGAAATAAGAAGTTAGTAATTCATAAATCTCTACATTTTCCCCCCATGTAAATATGTCAGCAATGCTTCTTTTGAATATATTTTGTTTGAAGCAGTATTTCCTAGATAAGAAATAATAATCACACTTCTTTCATCTGTTTGGTTCATCTACTCCTATAGTTAAATCGTCCTTCAGCATTTTAATTGACTGCCAGTACTGTTCATGCTGTGAGAAGCATTGTCACAAGAGACTTAGAAATATAGTTATAACTGTATTTTAAGAGGTACCAACAGGGTTGTTATTATTATTATGTTGTAACAGCAAAAGAGCTAGCTTATGTTTAAATGGGTCTTTTCAGTTTAGGAAACTCATTGTTTGGAAACAACCTATTTGAATGTCTTTGTGAAACATAATGCAGATGCAGGAAAATGGCAGCATGCTTATGAAACTATTACTGTGAGTCCCATGGTTCCCCTCATCTTGTTTATACTCTGCTCTGAGTTCATTATCATCACACAGAACTAATGTGCTCTGTTCTGCTAAACTCACAACACAATCCACCGAACAAAAAGCTCTGTGAACAGCTCATGGCTGAACTAATAAATCCAGCCTTTCATTTGTTTATGTGTTATGTGTTTATGGTGTAAACACAACCCAACTGTCCCTTATCCCTGTATTGACAAAGGACATTAAACATCAATGCAACAATGACTTCTAAACCTCATCCCAGTCCTCCGTATTATCTCTTTCCCTAAAAGGTGCTCCTCCTTTTATGTAAACTGTCAGGGTTTCTGTACCTCCTCCAACCTGGCCAATTTTTAAAAACCAGACAGAAGTCTCTGTTTCATGCTTCAATAGACCTTTGTACTTTTAAAAAAGTCATTGTTGCACAAGTGACTATCTCTAGAAGGCTGCACAACAGTTTCCTGACAGCTTGTTTTGAAGAATTTTCTACTTCCTCCATTTTTTTCTAAGCTCTTCAGTAGATCTATTTCTTAACTGACTACATTACTGTGTAACACAGAAACCTCAAACAAAACAAGTTGCATTAGAAAGACTTACTTTCCATGAAATCTTATACAACAAATATTAATAATGTGCTGAAGGAATACATGGAAACAACTACTTATTGTTCATCTAGATTTATACTTTTAATTTGGAGTTATTAACCTAAAAGGTTTAGAATAGACTGCTATTTCGTTCTTGTCAAAGATAATATATATAACAGTTTTAAAAAAATAAATACATCCAAAATGGAACACATATCCATTTTACTTATGAAAGATTATTTTTGAAAACTAAGACAAACTTTTGTATTTGTCCCAAAGACATTTCTACTATTTCAACAAACAGCCAAAATATTATTCTGTTTTAAAAAACTCCGAGTTGGTCTGACAGTGCTTACAGCTTAAAGAATCACACAATCCTCAAGAAGCTGTTTTTAATCAGCTTCCCTTTATAATCAAGGGAACCATCATTAAGATGAAGCAGCTACATATCTGTTGAAATGCACAGTAGAGATAAAATCCAGTTTGTTTTTAAGTGTCACTGGAATGAAACCAGAGGTAAAATTTTCCTCCCTGTTGTTTTATTTTATTTTATTTTATTTTATTTTATTTTATTTTATTTTATTTTATTTTATTTT